>NC_041384.1:812571-822960 GCF_002162155.2 Triticum dicoccoides | reverse complement strand
TAGAAATGTTAGAATTGTTAGAATAATTAGAATTGTTAGAAATTTTTCTGTTTTTTAGTTATAGAAATAGTTATAAAAAAGTTAGAATTGTTAGAAATTTTTCTGTTTTTTAGTTATAGAAATAGTTATAAAAAAGTTAGAAATTTTTCATTTTTTTAGTTCTAGAAATATTAGAAATGTTATACAAATGTTAGTTATATATATAGAAATGTTATAATTTTTTTTTCTGTTTTTTAGTTATAGAAATATTAGAAATGTTATAGAAATGTTAGTTATATATAGCATTGTTAGAAATGTTATAGAAATGTTAGTTATATAGAAATGTTAGAAATTTTAGTTATCAAAATCCAATCATTAAAAAATGTTACTTTTTGCGGGCATATAGCTAGTATTTGTTCTCAACGATGACCGGCCCGCATCCTCGCCGTCGACCCGTCCGCGACGACGTCCGACTGACCCGTGTCTGGGACTGGGCTCCGCCGGGCTGGCACTAGGAGGTGCTGCCTGGAGGGGCGCACCGCTTGATGAGGAACCCGGCCCCGGGTCCCGTCGTCGACCCTGATCTCGTTTGGTGGCGTTCGCGTGGGCCAGTTTTGGTGCGGAGGGAGCCGGCCCCGCCGGAGGTGGTACGTCGCCGTGTCAGGGAGGAGGACGAGCGCGTCCATTGCTACATGGTTGCGTTAGAGGGCGGCAGGTTCTCCAATACCTGGCAGTTTCTTCAGGGATCTCACTTCAGCTATGATCCTGTGAGGGTTCCTTCTCTTTGGGTGTCCACCGCCCACGCCGCAGGAACCGCGAGTGTCCTATATTCTTCTGTAGTATTCGATCTTTATTAGCTACCTAGCCAGTGATGTATTCAATATATAATATTTGAGACGATGTATTCGAGATTATATATTATTCGAGACGATGTATTCGAGATTATATATTATTCGAGACGATGTATTCGAGATTATATCTATTATTTGAGACGATGTATTCGACATTATATCTATTATTCGAGATTATATTTCTTTTGGCATAGTTAAATAAAAGCTATGGCGGACAATACCGACAGAGAGGGAGAACAGAGCATGTTCGATATCATACGCGTGCCAGATGATGATCAGAATGAAGAAGATTATGACGGCTCCGAATTTCTAAACAACACCGGAGAGGGTGATATGATATTCGATCGCGAAGACCGAATGGATGAAGTCATGAACTACGATTATGACAATGATGAAGAACATGTTGATCCTGAAACAACAAAGACCGGCGAGGTATATATATTTATATAAGCAGGCATCTGGTGATCATCACATGTTTTAAATGAGTTGAAGATATATTAACGAATCGATCTTTCTTCTTTCAGCCATCCGGATCGAGCAAATCTTCAGGCAACAGGACGAAACGAGGCCCGAACAAAAAGTTGAAGGAGGGCGTAAAGTATAATATCGAGGCAATCAAACCTAATGGCGAACCATTAGCACCTAACAAGATTGCGGACAAGTTCGTTCGTCAGTGCGGAGTTCTTGTGAAGGACCAACTCCCGATCTCCCTTCAAGAATGGAGAGAGCCAGCAAAGCCACGTCCAGATCTTACTTTTGTCGACGGCAGACAAAAAAGTCTGCTTTGGGATACTCTCATGGAACATTTCACCCTACCAGATCATTTCACAAAAGCAGATGTGCAGAAACTCAAGGACGCTGCTCTTAGGAAGATGGCGGTTGCATTCAAGAACCACAAGAATCGTGAATGGGACAAGCACGTCAAGGGAGGAAGGAAGACTCCAGTACTCGAGGGAACACTAGAGAATCAAAGTGCTCATTGGGACGATTTCGTGAAATTCAAGGATTCAGAATTAGCTAAGGAACGGTCGAGAATAAATAAGAAGAATGCCGAAAAAAGGATAAGTTCCATAAGCTGGGGCCAGGTGGCTACGCGGTGGCAATGCCTAAGTGGGATAAGTCTGAGAAAGAGATGGAGGATGCAGATGTCACTCCGGTTACTAATAGCTGGCCCCCCAGGTGCAGGACTTGGTTCTATGCGCATGGGGGGGAGTTGGACCCGAAGACAGGCAAAGTTTCGATAAAGGCATGTCTGAACGGAGCCGACGATAATTTACTTGTTGCAATAGAAGAGGCTCGAACGGGGGTGTTCCAGCCCAACAGAGAGAACGACGAGCTTACGCGTGCCCTGGGAAATCCTGAACATCCGGAAGAACACGAGGCAAGTGTTGGAAATATGCCCTAGAAGCAATAATAAATTAATTATTATTATATTTCCTTGTTCATGATAATCGTTTATTATCCATACTATAATTGTATTGATAGGAAACTCAGATACATGTGTGGATACATAGACAACACCATGTCCCTAGTAAGCCTCTAGTTGACTAGCTCGTTGATCAATAGATGGTTACGGTTTCCTGACCATGGACATTGGATGTCGTTGATAACGGGATCACATCATTAGGAGAATGATGTGATGGACAAGACCCAATCCTAAGCCTAGCACAAGATCATGTAGTTCGTATGCTAAAGCTTTTCTAATGTCAAGTATCATTTCCTTAGACCATGAGATTGTGCAACTCCCGGATACCGTAGGAGTGCTTTGGGTGTGCCAAACGTCACAACGTAACTGGGTGGCTATAAAGGTACACTACGGGTATCTCTGAAAGTGTCTGTTGGGTTGGCACGAATCGAGATTGGGATTTGTCACTCCGTGTAAACGGAGAGGTATCTCTGGGCCCACTCGGTAGGACATCATCATAATGTGCACAATGTGACCAAGGGGTTGATCACGGGATGATGTGTTACGGAACGAGTAAAGAGACTTGCCGGTAACGAGATTGAACAAGGTATCGGTATACCGACGATCGAATCTCGGGCAAGTACCATACCGCTAGACAAAGGGAATTGTATATGGGATCGATTGAGTCCTTGACATCGTGGTTCATCCGATGAGATCATCGTGGAACATGTGGGAGCCAACATGGGTATCCAGATCCCGCTGTTGGTTATTGACCGGAGAACATCTCAGTCATGTCTGCATGTCTCCCGAACCCGTAGGGTCTACACACTTAAGGTTCGATGACGCTAGGGTTATAAAGGAAGTTTGTATGTGGTTACCGAATGTTGTTCGGAGTCCCGGATGAGATCCCGGACGTCACAGGAGTTCTGGAATGGTCCGGAGGTAAAGATTTATATATAGGAAGTCCTGTTTCGGCCATCGGGACAAGTTTCGGGGTCATCGGTATTGTACCGGGACCACCGGAAGGGTCCCGGGGGCCCACCGGGTGGGGCCACCTGCCCCGGGGGGCCACATGGGCTGTAGGGGGTGCGCCTTGGCCTACATGGGCCAAGGGCACCAGCCCCAAGAGGCCCATGCGCCTAGGGAACCCTAGAGGGAAGAGTCCTCAAAGGGGAAGGCACCTCCGAGGTGCCTTGGGGAGGATGGACTCCTCCCCCCCTCTTGGCCGCACCCCTTTCTTGGAGTAGGGGGCAAGGCTGCGCCTCCCCCCTCTCCCCTGCCCCTATATATAGTGGAGGGGAGGGAGGGCATCCATACCTGAGCCCTTGGCGCCTCCCTCCCTCCCGTGACACCTCCTCCTCCTCTCCCGTAGGTGCTTGGCGAAGCCCTGCAGGATTGCCACGCTCCTCCATCACCACCACGCCGTTGTGCTGCTGCTGGATGGAGTCTTCCTCAACCTCTCCCTCTCTCCTTGCTGGATCAAGGCGTGGGAGACATCGTCGAGCTGTACGTGTGTTGAACGCGGAGGTGCCGTCCGTTCGGCACTAGGATCATCGGTGATCTGAATCACGACGAGTACGACTCCATCAACCCCGTTCACTTGAACGCTTCCGCTTAGCGATCTACAAGGGTATGTAGATGCACTCTCCTTTCTACTCGTTGCTGGTCTCTCTATAGATAGATCTTGGTGATACGTAGGAAAATTTTGAATTTCTGCTACGTTCCCCAACAGTGGCATCATGAGCTAGGTCTATTGCGTAGATTCTTTGCACGAGTAGAACACAAAGTAGTTGTGGGCGTTGATATTGTTCAATATGCTTGCCGTTACTAGTCTTATCTTGATTCGGCGGCATCGTGAGATGAAGCGGCCCGGACCAACCTTACACGTACGCTTACGTGAGACCGGTTCCACCGACAAACATGCACTAGTTGCATAAGGTGGCTGGCGGGTGTCTGTCTCTCCCACTTTAGTCGGATCGGATTCGATGAAAAGGGTCCTTATGAAGGGTAAATAGCAATTGGCATATCACGTTGTGGTTCATGCGTAGGTAAGAAACGTTCTTGCTAGAAACCCATAGCAGCCACGTAAAACATGCAACAACAATTAGAGGACGTCTAACTTGTTTTTGCAGGGTATGCTATGTGATGTGATATGGCCAAAAAGGATGTGATGAATGATATATGTGATGTATGAGATTGATCATGTTCTTGTAATAGGAATCACGACTTGCATGTCGATGAGTATGACAACCGGCAGGAGCCATAGGAGTTGTCTTTATTTATTTGTGACCTGCGTGTCAACTTAAACGTCATGTAATTACTTTACTTTATTGCTAACCGTTAGCCATAGTAGTAGAAGTAATAGTTGGCGAGGCAACTTCATGAAGACACGATGATGGAGATCATGGTGTCATGCCGGTGACGATGATGATCATGGAGCCCCGAAGATGAAGATCAAAAGGAGCAAAGTGATGATGGCCATATCATGTCACTATTTGATTGCATGTGATGTTTATCATGTTTATACATCTTATTTGCTTAGAACGACGGTAGTAAATAAGATGATCCCTTACAACAATTTCAAGAAGTGTTCTCCCCTAACTGTGCACCGTTGCGACAGTTTGCTGTTTCAAAACATCACGTGATGATCGGGTGTTTTATTCAGACGTTCAAATACAACGGGTGTTGACGAGCCTAGCATGTACAGACATGGCCTCGGAACACATGCAAAACACTTAGGGTTAACTTGACGAGCCTAGCATGTACAGACATGGCCTCGGAGCACGGAGACCGAAAGGTCGAGCATGAGTCGTATAGAAGATACGATCAACATGAAGATGTTCACCGATGATGACTAGTCCGTCTCACGTGATGATCGGACACGGCCTAGTTTGACTCGGATCATGTAATCACTTAGATGACTAGAGGGATGTCTATCTGAGTGGGAGTTCATAAGATGAACTTATTTATCCTGAACATAGTCAAAAGGATTTTGCAAATTATGTCGTAGCTCACGCTATAGTTCTACTGTTTAGATATGTTCCTAGAGAAAAATTAGTTGAAAGTTGATAGTAGCAATTATGCGGACTAGGTCCGTAAATTGAGGATTGTCCTCATTGCTTCATAGAAGGCTTATGTCCTTAATGCACCGCTCAGTGTGCTGAACCTCGAACGTTGTCTGTGGATGTTGCGAATATCTGACATACACATTTTGATAACTACGTGATAGTTCAGTTAAACGGTTTAGAATTGAGGCACCAAAGACGTTTTTGAAACATCGCAGAACATATGAGATGTTCCAAGGACTGAAATTGGGATTTCAGGCTCATGCCCACGTCAAGAGGTATAAGACCTCCAATGACTTTCTTAACCTGCAAACTAAGGAGAAAAACTCAATTGTTGAGCTTGTGCTCAGATTGTCTGAGTACAACAATCATTTGAATCGAGTGGGAGTTGATCTTCCAGATAAGACAGTGATGGTTCTCCAAAGTCATTGCCACCAAGCTGTTAGAGCTTCGTGATGAACTATAACATATCAGGGATAGATATGATGATCCTTGAGGTATTCGCGATGTTTAACACCGCGAAAGTAGAAATCAAGAAGGAGCATCAATTGTTGATGGTTGGTGAAACCACTAGTTTCAAGAAGGGCAAGGGCAAGAAGGGATACTTCATGAAACGGCAAATCAGCTGCCGCTCTAGTGAAGAAACCCAAGGTAAAACCCAAACCCGAGACTTCTGTAATAAGGGGAACAACCACTAGAGCAGAATTACCCTAGATACTTGGTAGATAAGAAGGCTGGCAAGGTCGATAGAAGTATATTGGATATACATTGTGTTAATGTGTACTTTGCTAGTACTCCTAGTAGCACCAGGGTATTAGATACCGGTTCGGTTGCTAAGTGTTAGTAACTCGAAACAAAAGGCTACGGAATAAACGGAGACTAGCTAAAGGTGAGCTGACGATATGTGTTGGAAGTTTTTCCAAGCTTGATATGATCAAGCATCGCACGCTCCCTCTACCAAAGAGATTGGTGTTAAACCTAAATAATTGTTATTTGGTGTTTGCGTTGAGCATAGACATGATTGGATTACGTCTATCACAATACGGTTATTCATTTAAGGAGAATAATGGTTACTCTGTTTATTTGAATAATACCTTCAATGGTCTTACACCTAAAATGAATGGTTTATTGAATCTCGATCGTAGTGATGCACATTTTCATGCCAAAAGATAGTAATGATAGTACCACCTACTTGTGGCACTGCCACGTAAGTCATATCGGTATAAAACGCATGAAGAAGCTCCGTATTGATGGATCTTTGGGCTCACTCGTTTTTGAAAAGTTTGAGACATGCGAACCATGTCTATTGGTGTATATGCATGAAGAAACTCCATGCAAATGGACTGTTTTCACTCACTTGATTTTGAATCACTTGGGACATGCAAATCATACCACACGGGCAAGATGACTGAAAGCCTTGTTTTCAGTAAAATGGAACTAGAAAGCAACTTGTTGGAAGTAATGCATTTTGATGTGTGCAGTCCAATGAGTACTGAGGCGTGTAGTGGATATCGTTATGTTCTTACTTCACAGATAATTTGAGTGGATGTTGAGTACATTTACTTCATGAATCATGAGTCTGAATTATTGAAAGGTTCAAGTAATTTCAGGGTGAAGTTGAAAGATCGTCGTGACAAGAGGATAAAAGATCTATGATATGATCATAGAGATGAATATCTGAATTACGAGTTTGGCACAGAATTAAGACATTGTGGAAATAGTTTCACAACTAATACAGCCTGGAACACCATAGTGTGATGGTGTGTCCGAACATCATAACTGCACCCTATTGGATATGATGCGTACCATGATGTCTCTTATTGAATTACCACTATTGTTCATGGGTTAGGCATTAGAGACAACCACATTCACTTTAAATAGGGCACCACATAATTTCGTTGAGACGACACCGTATGAACTATGGTTTAGAGAAACCTAAGTTGTCGTTTCTTAAAGGTTTGGGGCTGCGACGCTTATGTGAAAAAGGTTTCAGGATTAAGCTCGAACCCAAAGCGGATAAAGTACATCTTCATAGGACACCCAAAAACAGTTGGGTATACCTCCTAATTCAGACCCGAAAGCAATATGAATTGTTTCTAGAATTGGGTCCTTTCTCGAGGAAAGGTTTCTCTCGAAAGATTTGAGTGGGAGGATGGTGGAGACTTGATATGGTTATTGAACCATCACTTCAACCAGTGTGTAGCAGGGCACAGGAAGTTGTTCCTGTGGCACCTACACCAATTGAAGTAGAAGCTTATGATAGTGATCATGAAACTTCAGATCAAGTCACTCCCAAACCTCGTAGGGTGACAAGGATACGTACTACTTCAGAGTAGTACAGTAATCCTGTCTTGGAAGTCATGTTGCTAGACAACAATGAACCTACGAGCTATGGAGAAGCGATGGTGGGCCCGGATTCCGATAAATGGCTCAAGGCCATAAAATCCGAGGACGGATCCATGACTTTGGAAGAAATACTTGATGGTCATAAGGCCATTGGGTACGGATGGATTTTGAAAGGAAGACAGACAATGATGGTAAGTGTCACCATTGAGAAAGCTCGACTTGTCGTTAAGAAGTTTCCCGACAAGTTCAAGGAGTTGACTACGATGAGACTTTCTCACTCGTAGCGATGCTAAGAGTCTGTTGGAATTATATTAGCAATTACTGCATTATTTATGAAGTCTTGCAGATAGGATGTCAAAACATTGTTTCCTCGACGATTCTTGAGGAAAGGTTGTATGTGATACAACCGGAAGGTTTTGTCTATCCTGAAATATGCTAATAAGTATGCAAAGCTCCAGCAATCCTTCTGAGGACTGGAGTGAGCATCTCGGAGTTGGAATGTATGCTTTGATGATGATCAAAGATTTTGGGTGTATTCAAAGTTTATGAGAAACTTGTATTTCCAAAGAAGTGAGTGGGAGCACTATAGAATTTCTGATGAGTATATGTTGTTGACATATTAATGATCAGAAATGACGTAGAATTTCTGGAAAGTATATAGGGTTGTTTGGAAAGTGTTTTCAATGGAAAACCTGGATTAAGCTACTTGAACATTGAGCATCAAGATCTATAAGGATAGATCAAAACGCTTAATAGTACTTTCAAATGAGCACATGCCTTGACGTGATCTTGAAGGTGTTCAAGATGGATCAGTCAAAGAAGGAGTTCTTGCCTGAGTTGTAAGGTATGAAGTTAAGACTTAAAGCTCGACCATGGCAGAATAGAGAGAAAGGAACAAAGGTCGTCCCCTATGCTTAAGACATAGGCTCTACAGTATGCTATGTTGTGTACCGCACCTGAAGTGTGCTTTACCATGAGTCAGTCAAGGGGTACAAGAGTGATCCAAGAATGGATCGCAGGAGAGCGGTCAAAGTTATCCTTAGTAACTAGTGGACTAAGGAATTTTCTCAATTATGGAGGTGGTAAAAGAGTTCGTCGTAAAGGGTTACGTCGATGCAAGCTTAACACCTATCCGGATAGTTCTGAGTAGAGATACCGGATACGTATAATGGAGCAACAATTTAGAATAGCTCCAAGTAGAACAGTTATTTGGAATAGCTCCAAATAGAACGTGGTAGCTGCATCTAGGAGATGACATAGAGATTTGTAAAGCACACACGGATCTGAAAGGTTCAGACCCGTTGACTATAACCTCTCTCACAAGCATAACATGATCAAACCCAGAACTCATCGAGTGTTAATCACATGGTAAATGTGAACTAGATTATTGACTCTAGTAAACTCTTTGGGTGTTAGTCACATGGGGATGTGACCTTGAGTGTTAATCACATATCGATGTGAACTAGATTATTGACTCTAGTGCAAGTGGGAGACTGTTGGAAATATGCCCTAGAGGCAATAATAAATTGATTATTATTATATTTCCTTGTTCATGATAATCGTTTATTATCCATGCTAGAATTGTATTGATAGGAAACTCAGATACATGTGTGGATACATAGACAACACCATGTCCCTAGTAAGCCTCTAGTTGACTAGCTCGTTAACCAATAGATGGTTACGGTTTCCTGACCATGGACATTGGATGTCGTTGATAACGGGATCACATCATTAGGAGAATGATGTGATGGACAAGACCCAATCCTAAGCCTAGCACAAGATCATGTAGTTCGTATGCTAAAGCTTTTCTAATGTCAAGTATCATTTCCTTAGACCATGAGATTGTGCAACTCCCGGATACCGTAGGAGTGCTTTGGGTGTGCCAAACGTCACAATGTAACTGGGTGGCTATAAAGGTACACTACGGGTATCTCTGAAAGTGTCTGTTGGGTTGGCACGAATCGAGATTGGGATTTGTCACTCCGTGTAAACGGAGAGGTATCTCTGGGCCCACTCGGTAGGACATCATCATAATGTGCACAATGTGACCAAGGGGTTGATCACGGGATGATGTGTTACGGAACGAGTAAAGAGACTTGCCGGTAACGAGATTGAACAAGGTATCGGTATACCGACGATCGAATCTCGGGCAAGTACCATACCGCTAGACAAAGGGAATTGTATACGGGATCAATTGAGTCCTTGACATCGTGGTTCATCCGATGAGATCATCGTGGAACATGTGGGAGCCAACATGGGTATCTAGATCCCGCTGTTGGTTATTGACCGGAGAACATCTCAGTCATGTCTGCATGTCTCCCGAACCCATAGGGTCTACACACTTAAGGTTCGATGACGCTAGGGTTATAAAGGAAGTTTGTATGTGGTTACCGAATGTTGTTCGGAGTCCCGGATGAGATCCCGGACGTCACGAGGAGTTCCGAAATGGTCCGGAGGTAAAGATTTATATATAGGAAGTCCTGTTTCGGCCATCGGGACAAGTTTCGGGGTCATCGGTATTGTACCGGGACCACCGGAAGGGTCCCGGGGGCCCACCGGGTGGGGCCACCTGCCCCGGGGGGGCACATGGGCTGTAGGGGGTGCGCCTTGGCCTACATGGGCCAAGGGCACCAGCCCCAAGAGGCCCATGCGCCTAGGGAACCCTAGAGGGAAGAGTCCTCAAAGGGGAAGGCACCTCCGAGGTGCCTTGGGGAGGATGGACTCCTCCCCCCCTCTTGGCCGC
>NC_041384.1:799584-812427 GCF_002162155.2 Triticum dicoccoides | reverse complement strand
GTGGAGGGGAGGGAGGGCATCCATACCTGAGCCCTTGGCGCCTCCCTCCCTCCCGTGACACCTCCTCCTCTCCCGTAGGTGCTTGGCGAAGCCCTGCAGGATTGCCACGCTCCTCCATCACCACCACGCCGTTGTGCTGCTGCTGGATGGAGTCTTCCTCAACCTCTCCCTCTCTCCTTGCTGGATCAAGGCGTGGGAGACATCGTCGAGCTGTACGTGTGTTGAACGCGGAGGTGCCGTCCGTTCGGCACTAGGATCATCGGTGATCTGAATCACGACGAGTACGACTCCATCAACCCCGTTCACTTGAACGCTTCCGCTTAGCGATCTACAAGGGTATGTAGATGCACTCTCCTTTCTACTCGTTGCTGGTCTCTCCATAGATAGATCTTGGTGATACGTAGGAAAATTTTGAATTTCTGCTACGTTCCCCAATAGCAAGGGCGCTATTCCGTGGTATGAGGGGTTTTCGGACTGGAACGCCGACTACAGAACCCGTGCGAGAAGGAAGATTGCGGATGAGAAGCAGAGGAAGATGGAGGAGGAGGAGAGGAAGATGGACTATGAACGCCTTCAAGGCCTAGAATCAGCGTACGCGGACTTGGTAGTCAAATTCCAGCGGCAGCAGGAGCAGATCGACTCACTTAGCCAGCAAAGGGGGTCTCAGCAGCTGCAGCAGCTAGCGGATGATCCAACATTGGACACCACCGCCCCATCCATGCCGAGAAGCAGCGTGGGTTCCGCCCCGTTTGATGCAATGCTGGATAGATACCCCGTGGATGACATCACGGAGAACACTAACTGCGAGCTACACTACAAAATTAAGAACATATCCTTGAATGTGGCGGACGGCGTTGCTTATATAAATTCCCCCGATGCAACCTTCCATTGCAACCCGATTCCAGCAGGCTATGCTCGTGTCGTGGTTGATGAGGTGGTGGACCAATATTCAGGGCTAGAGCTTGACATTCCTGGAGGTGACGAGGAGCACACACTCTGAGATGCCAAACATCGTATCATCCTATGGAGAAAGGATTGCATCATCTTTCGAAGGCCACCGACACCGCGTCACCCGACTCCTCATCGAAGTCCGCCACCAAGTTAGCAGACTCCCTCTCCTCCAAGTCCACCAACGCGTGAGGCCACTCCTCCTCCTCCAAGTCCGGCAAAGTGTCAGGCCACTCCTCCTCCAAGTCCGACACAGCGTCAGATGTCCACTCCTCCTCCAAGTCCGGCACAACCTCAGGCCACTCCTCCTCCAAGTCCGGCACAGCTTCAGGCCACTCCTCCTCGTCCAACTCAGCCCCGTCAGCCGTCTCCGCCGCCTAAGCAATCGCAGAAGAGACACCCCGCAGCTATGGTGCGTAGCGGTACGAGTCGAGGTCATACTACAGGAAGTACAGGCGGAGCAAGCGATATAAATATGGTCCAAACCTCACTACTCCTCTTCCTGAGAGGGCTTACGACAGGACCGAGGAGCAAACAAATGCCATAGTGCGGGCAGAAGTCGACGCCCATTTTGGACCGAAACCGCCACCGCCGCCAAGGGAGAAAGTGCCTGTGGAAGTAGTTGACCACTTCATTCATATGGCTCAAGCACCAGCTCCTAAGCCTGTTGACACAGACTATGAGCGCCATATCAGGAAGTTACATCGACAACGTCTGCAGAAGGAGGCGAGCTCGAGCTCGAGCAAACAACAAGCAGCTGTCAAAAAATGTGGGAAAATCGTAGCCCAGCTAGGAAAACAGGTGGCACAATCGATCCCCCCGCTTGTTGTGCCGCCAACAACACGTGATAGTACGCGCGCCCAATATTATTGTGGGCAAACAGTTTATGTTCCCGAGGTGGACGATGTGGTAATAACCCAGGAGCATATAATGCAGGCTGAAACTCTCAACATCACTGTTGGACAACTCCTCGAGATCGAGGACATGCCTATGCTTATAGAGGAGGAAATAAAACGGAAATATGCCCGGGGCCAACCTTTGGTCAAGCCAGAAGAGGTCAAGAAGCTCCCAACGAGAATGTATGAATTGCATCAATGGAACATGGACATTACCAAGAGATCCGATCGAGAGTCCCTCATGGTGCAAGTCAAGAAGGATCATTACTACCATTAGAAACCAGTGACCGTTGAGTATTCTAAACTGTTTCAGTTATACAATCAAGACGCACTCGACAAATTTATCGTCAGTTGCTATTGTCTGTAAGTGATTTCTTTCTGTAATTTAAGTCTCAAGCTAGCTGTAGTGATCCTTTTGATCAATCATTACCTGTAATTATCCTCACTATATTCTTTTCTGTGGTATTATGCAGGATGAAGATGTATGAAATGAGAAAAGGTGGACGCTATGGCATTGGGTTCATTGACCCAAACACAGTTAATGAATACACATGGAAAATAAACAAGCATCATGAAAAGCAGGTAGAGGACAGCATGCTAGAGTTCTTGAAGCGCCTCAAATACAATGAAGATATACTACTTCCTTACAACTTCCAGTGAGTCACACTTTCTTGTACTATAAATTCTCTGTTTTTTGCCTACTAGCTAGCTACATGTTTTTGCTTACATATGCCCGCTTAATTAAGACATGCAAACGTGTGTGCATGCAGATTTCACTGAATCTTGTGTATCATTAAAGTTGACGCCGGAGCAGTTGAAATACTGGACTCACTACTCAAAGCAAATAGTGACTGTAACATCTTGTTTGGGATAGTCAACGGGTAATTTCAATCATTATTAACTCTATATCTCGGCCTATTTAGTTCGTCATTTCATGATATGAACTATTCAATAACCCCTTTATTCATTTTCTTTGTCGGCGGGCAGGGCTTGGGCAAGGTTCATCAGCGTCACGGAAGGCGAATGGAAACGACAGCTGAAATGGTTTCGACCCAAGGTAAGTAATTAAGTAGTACTAGCTAGCTAGCTAGCTGCCATCTCTTTAATTATCATGCTTGATTAATTATTATCTGATCAAATTAAATTCCATTCTCGTAATAAAGGCCCTGAAGCAGGAGCAGGGGACTAATCTGTGTGCATTCTGCGTTTGCGAGAACATTCGCATGATGGCGTCCGAAAGGAGCAGATCTCAAAGGCGGGAATGGGTACGCTTATCAGAACACTATTCACAATTTTTACACCATTATCGATATCTAGTCACACAACTAATACACACGCATATTGATCTCCTTCTTAACAGTTCACAGAGGTGCGGGACAAGATCCTAAAAACGGAGCGCGTAGAAGCACTTCAAGAGGAAATAGCGGGATTTTTGCTCGACCAGGTCATAAATCCGAAGGAAGAATACTATTACCCGCTACCGGCCCCATCGACCAGGTCATGAACCACTTCCAATTGTCATCGTGCTCCGAAGGCACCAATTAGGCTAATGCCACTGGCTCCGAAGGCAACATGCATATGTAGGAGAAATTGTATATAGCTATACATGTGTGTATATATGTGTGAATTAATATGGTGCTTTGTGAGACATTCATGATATATATATGATTGGTTCTACTAGAAATTCTATTTATATATATATATATATATATATATATATATATATATATATATATATATATATATATATATATATATATATATGCATAACGTGTACAATGTGTAGTATCGTAAAATACCAGCAAACGAAAAGGAATTAAAATGGAAAACACAAAATTAAATGAAAAAGAAATCATAAAACCAAAAACCCCCCAAACATTTTAGTACCGGTTGGTGTTACCAACCGGTACTAAAGGGCTCCCGGCCCCCGGAGCTGGCTCGTGCCACGTGGTTGCCCTTTAGCACCGGTTTGTGCTGAACCGGTACTAAAGGGGGGGCCTTTAGTGCCCACACTTTAGTGCCGGTTATGGAACCGGCACTAAAAGGCCTTACGAACCGGTGCTATTGCCCGGTTCTGCACTATTCCTTATCCATTTCATTGGTATGGCTTGCAGCTCCCACCAATAAACCTTCCAAATCTACTTCATCGGACTGGATTGCATGTCGTGCAGACAAAACTCGACCAACATCGTTGTTTACCTGCTCAGCTCTAAAATCCTTGTAGCTGGTGGCGGATAGGCTGCATGCTACTGGCAGATCTGTATTGGTGGTGATGAAGATTGGCGGCATAGGTTCTTTATGTGTGTCGGGTGTTGGTGACTTGCAGCAGCGGCCTTGGCAAGAGGGGGTGACAGCACAGCTGGACTACATTTTGGGTGTGCTCCTCGAGTACGGAGTCACAATTTTCACGGTGAAAGCCCAAGGTCTGGCTTGCTAAAGACATTGTTTTGTGAATCCAGACTTGCTCTAGGGTGAAAACTCAAGATCTTTGATCGGGCGACGGCAACAGTTGCGAATTGTTTCCGTATTGTAGTCGTCTTTGGAGAATCTCATTTGAGGTTCAGGTGTTGTCTTCGATGGTGGTTAGAGTGTTGTTGTTGCGAGTGTGTCATCACCAGGGTCTTTATTTTCTATTTCCCTCTTTTTTATAATTTTCGTCGTTATGTGCATCCATCATGTCTTTGGAAAACTTGTTGGTGCAGAGGCTGGGTGTAACTCATGATATTAATATATTCCTTTTATCGAGAAAAGATGGTCTCTTATCTTATCCTTGCACCTTTTCAGCCAATGGTGGGGTGATCGACACTGGCAAAGACCCTGAAGGTGCTTCTAAATAGTCTTTACTCACCAAGCTATCACCTGATATCGGTCTTCCACACATGACTCCATTTTTAAAGCATTCGACTTAAAAGCTTTCCTTGTATTATACACACCATCAAAAGCCCTATGCTTAGATTTGGCCACTATACTGGGTTTAGTAAATATGATTTTTTTCAAGGATTTTTTAGACTAAAGATATGTGTGGCGTGTAGGCGACATTGTCGGCCACTACAAACTATTGGAATTTAGAAAGAATAAAAATGGTGCGGGGTTGCCAAAATATCATTATGGCGGGCATATTTGTCACGTGCCACTGGTGCAAGACAAAGTAGTAGCGGTTAATTTTCAAGTGCCCACCACTGATGCTTTCACCCCGAGGTCAATTTGGGAAGTGTTTATGAGTGGTGGGTAGTAAGTGGGGTTAGTTTTTATTGCCCACCACTCCTATTTTTCAAAATAATAATAATGGCAGGTTTCTGACACTGCCCGCCACAAATTGAAGCTCATCTATATAAGTCTTTGGCTGGTAGACAGTACTAATCCGTTCATCATTCATTAAAAATGGTGGGTTGTTGAAGATATTGGATACAAAACTCAACACTGTGTCCTCGTGCAAGGACATACAAATGGCACACATGTCCACTTCATCACTCCGCTCCTCACATGCTCTAGAGTTATAATGGGTAGTTGTTTGAAAACCAACGAGAGTTATAATGGTTCAGAAGTTCTCTATCTATTACAATCAAGATCACATCCGTATATGAATCAATATATATCCGCTCCTCACATCGCTTCTCCCATTTCTCTCCTCAGAACTGTAGCACGTGACATATGTTTCTGATGGTACGGCCGCTAACTATATGTGTTGTAGATATATATAGCTGCCCATCACACGCAGATTAGTAAAAAGAGGATGACACATGTGTCATTGGTATAGGTCATATAGGCTCAGGAAGTATCACGAATTGGAGGCTACACACTTATTGAAACAACCAAGAATAGGGTTTTTCTTCCAGATGGTATGTTCTCTTATCCTCACGCCATTTCAGTTGATGGTGGACTGATTGACAACGCCAAAGAACATGAGGGTGCTTTCAGACAGTCTTTACGAACCAATGTATCACGGTTTTGCGACCTGGCACATGATGGTTCAGCCAGTGCACCTGAGGTAAACGAAGCTCTCGGCAATCATCCCAATCAATCCCCTTGAGCTTTCCTGCTTGCCAAAACAGCCACTGCTGAAGAAGACCAGAAGATCTGCTGAAAAGTTTGCGCAAAAAAGCACTGATCGCACTGCTGACGCACCGTGTGGCTGGAGAGTTTTGAGCTTCATACATGTGCAACTGTGTTTACCTATTCCCTGTCTCCGATGTTTTAGTTTGTTGCTTGCAGCTGCAACGATTTGTAGAGGTCGAGGGACAAGGTCCCATAGATGTGGTCAAATGTGATGAACGTGCGGATTGCGTCAGTACTTCCTATAACATACCAAGAAGTTTGGTTTAGCTCGGCGAACAAGGTTCTCTGAGTTTAGCAGCATTGTGATACTCGCCCCCCTTTACAATAAAGTGAACTACTATATACAACATTGTTTATGATGCTAACTGCCTTGCTCATAATTTCACATACCGTTAAGCCAGGGTCGGTCCTGACATTTTGGGGGCCCGGGGCAAAACTAAACCTAGGGGCCCTTAATATAAACAAAAGTATGTATTTCCAAAAATATTTTGAATCGCTAGTCAAAGAAAATACAGTATGTTTCTCTTTCTTTTTTACTATTTATACAATATGTTCCTGTTTAAGTCTCTTCGTTAGCAATATATCTGGTAGCTTTATTGTTATGTTTATCCTATAATTTCTTTCATCCTAATCAGCTGTAGAAAAAACTGGCACCTCGTCTAGAATAATGAATAATTTAAATGCCAATGATCACTCACGTTATCATCCATTTAGATGTCAGATTGTATTATGTATAGCCCCTATATGGATTAGTTTAATCCTCCATATAAAAAAATAATAACCCCAATGATATCTATCCGTTAACAATACTGTAAATCAATTGTTAGTTTCCAATTGCAACAACGCAGAGGGCATGTCGATGATCATTCATACTTCTAATCAACTATCATGATAAAATTTCCTAGGCCATACATACAGACTACCTATAAAAATAGAGATTAGAGACATACCTTCTTTTCTGTAACTGTCATCGTATCCTAACAGTATTGATCTAGCCTCCCACCGAGTCAGTGTGGTCTCGTCCGAGGCAGCGACTGCAAAAATGCTACACTTATGGACAAGTTACGGATGAAACTTAACTGCTCCGAGCCGAGGCGGCACCATGCATGCATAGTAGTAGATGGATATCAAGCTTCGCGATCTTGATCTATTCTCGCCGTCCGTATCATTGTCGCTTCCCACCAGTCCTGTTTTTCTCACAAAAAATTGGGCGCACAACTTTCGGCTTCTGAATTAAGGAAGGTGTTTTTCACGGAAAGATTAAGTAAGGAAACTAAGAGCGGATTGTTTCCATAACCGTGCCTAATTAACCGCATCCAATAACTGCTCTATTAATTAATTGGAAGGACCATCAATCGTATACTAGAAGCACGAAGAAAGGAAGGCAGGAAATCAGGGAAAAGGTTGCAGGTGCACCTCGGCGTTCTGGGCAGGAAATCAGAGAAGAATTGGGGGCCCCTTGGCACCTGGGGGCCCGGGGCGGCCGCCCCGTTCACCCCCCCTCAGGGCCGGGCCTGCGTTAAGCCCTTTGCTTCATCTTCGTTTAAGTACTATTTGTGTGTGACACAGAGCTTGTCAGATATGATCCCCATGCACACATCTCAGGTAGAGGCGGAATGCACCATCCGTCAGATAGATGGAGGCCAACTGTTGGGCCAGTATGTAATGTATACTTGCTCATTGTCACAAATATGTATAGTTGCACTTTTCTGTTGGAGTTGCTCTAAGGCGCTGACAAAGGGGCAAACCGCCGAGGTTCATATCCCATTGTCACAAATATGTATAGTTGCACTTTCACATGCAGAGGAAAATTGATGGGACATTAGTTATGTAGGCCTGGTAGGCATCAAGAATTCTTGTCGGGGAAATATGTCGGGACAACAGTCCCCGATCAATGCTTTGTGCCATTCCAGGCCCCTTCACCTCTAGCTAAGCTGCAACGCTTGCACAACTAGATTGTCTAGGACCCGCAAAAAAAGACTAGATTGTCTGGGCAAAGCTATTCACACTTATACACCGCCGAGCTCCTCGCGCGTTCATATCTTTTGAACGAATATTTTAAATTTAGTTATGTTTTCATATTCGTGTTTCTGGTGACGAGGGCTTTCAAATAAGATCCATTTTGAATAGGTTTTGATGAGTTTTATTTTTTTTTATTAATTTTGAACTTTTAAAACTTAGTACGAGCGATCGACAAAATCACAACTTTAGTACCTGCAGCCGGCAAAAAAATCGCTTAAAGTTTCAAGTCTAAAACCTAATACGAGAAACCAAGAAAATCGTAAAATTCAAATACAAAATCGTAAGATTCAAAGATTGATAACTAAAAATTACCGTGTCCTCGTGTGGGACCCAACTACTTTGTGAATCGTTGGGCTATCGGACGGCCGAACATGGCTGGGAAGGTGCGTGCCCCTATGAATTTCCATGTCACCTTTATCTAGCTTTCATGGAGAAAGTTCACGTGACTTGCAGAAAGTGGTCATCAAGAAAATATGGATGCATAGATGAATAAATGGAGAGGAAAACCTGTCTGACGCACGCATCGAGGGCTACATACACTAAAAAAGGGGACATGTGGCTTTTTTTTTGCAGATAGACAGTTCGTATTAGTGAACGAACTGATTCTCAGTTGGCTTTTGAGATCGGTGTAGCCATGGATTGAAGGCATGCAGTGAATTTGTTGCCGCAAACCCTTGCGACATTGGATCCAGTGACCAGGCTTACCCTGTTCACGATTATAGCAAAAGGACATCGGACCTTAGTGGCATTTGGTAATTAGTGACCAAACTTAAGCTATTCTGAATATAATCTAGAATATACTCCAAAAATGGTACAAAAGATAATATTGCAAAGTTTGACATCTGGAAAAATATACACCTTTTATTTTGGAACGGAAGAAGTATCAAGTAGCTTCTCTTGTGACCTTCATGCATGATGTGCCACAAATATCTAAATTTCTTCCTATTGGCTATCATGTTTTCCAGGGGGCGGCAAGAACTTAAAGTTGACCCACTACATTCCTTCTCTCTTCACTAGCTCTAAGATTACATGCAAAGTGGTAGGTGCAACATAGGAAGAGAAAATAATGAGAGATCAAAATAGATAAACCGCTCACTCCTATGGTTCCATACAAGTTCTCTTATGCAATCCATTAAGATACACTTCAACTATTGTCGATATTTATCACAACTTTTCTTTACCATCTCCAGTTATCTCAATACCATCTTCATAGGACCCTCAAGAGCTAGCACATATTATACTTCTGAGGAGATCTCAGTATACCAGGTGTGTTTTCTACTCATAGGCATGTGATTGCATTAGAGTTCACCAAAGTTAGGCCAATGGCACAAGTTAATCACCATAGGCTATTGCAAATCATGGATAGTATGTAGGATTGGGCGACATGGAGAATTGCATGATGCGCTAATCCTACTTAATATGAAAATTATTGGGGAGCAGGATTGGAAATGAGCCAATATGGTCCCGTTAGATTTTGGTGAAACTCACCTCGTGACTTGGCTCCCCAAAGTTAACCCAACCGAAGAGCTTGTTTGTCTAGTCATGATCCAAAAAACTGCCCTAGAAGGGAAGTTTAGCCGTGTTTTCAACCGCGAGCTTTTCTCCTCGTCCTCATAAACTAAGCTCGTAAAAGACGATGGTGTCATGACGAGCTGACCAAGAGAGCAACCAAACATGCCCAATATAAGGAATATGTTCTAGGTGTAACTAAATTCAAAGGAAAAGGTTTGTTGTGATGTGTGCATGCACAAAACTTACAATGTTGTTCTTCCAAGAAGGGGTAGTCCTATGCACCATCTTGATGCGCATGAACAATAATCTTAGATTAATGATCAACAATGTCAATTAATCATCAAATTGCTTTGTGGTTGGCTTTGAAGTCGATGTACTGGGCATCTAATAATCGGTCTGGGATCCATGAAATTTGTGGATTTATAAAATTATCCGAACCCAACACTACCAATTACTATAAGTGTTGGGTCCTCTAGCAAGGACATACCAACACAATTAACATCTCTATCCCTTCTCCTAAACTTTAATTTAGCAAACAACCCCACAAAACTTACATTACTCCTCAAAAACCGATTTTTGCCCTGGGCATTCCCTTTAGTTTAACTCTCCAGATAACAAAGTTGCACAATCTTGTGTATCCAAACACGGTGAGACTAGATTAAAGATAACCATTGGACAATTATAAATAAACATGCCCCATTAATATAACTACAAGTTAAACTAAAAAAAAAGCAACCACATGATTAAGCCACATCTAGCATTCAGACATCTAAAATTTGATCTAATTCTCATTAGAGGAGACATCAAAGACCGACTCCTTGCCTTTGCTAGAGTCCGCCGCTTGTGTGTCATGGGTGCTCCTCCGCTATTTTATGGGGTCGCCGTCGGAGTCGAGCGCATATGCGTCGTACTCAATGAAGAGATCCTCCCGTGTGTGCCATGCAAGTGGGCTCGCCTTCTTCCGTGAGTTCAAGTGATGCCTCAAAGGTAAGATGCTCATACATCTTTTCTGTCAATGTGGATCAGCCACGCTCCATTTTATCCTCATCATCGTTGGAGCTCAAAGGAGACAATGGCGTTGCGGAGGCCGCGACCATTTGGCTTGCGCGTGACCACAGCCCGATGCTGCCACAACAACTTAGGAACACTTTAAAGAGGACAAACCATGAGTCAGCTACGGGGTGGAGTTGGCCCGAACCAGATAACAGATTGAGATTGTGGTGGTGGGTTAAATTTAACTCGAACAGGATAACAGCTTGAGACTGTGGTGGTGGTGTAGATGAACCATTTTATCAATTTGGATTTTTGAGCCTCCTTTTGATATGTTCTAGAGTTTCTTTTGTTTGGATTAGTTTTTTTCTACTTCCGGAGACACTATCATTTGCAAACAATACTAAAATATAGGAACTGAGACAAATGTGTGCTTCATTTGTTATGGGTTGAAGAACTAATTCCATTAGCCTCTGTGTTGATATGTCCTGGGTTCTTGTATGCCCCCTGAACATTTACGTGACCTCAAACAATACTATATATAAATTCAGTAGGAGAGGATGGCTCAACATTTTTTCTGTTGGCAAAACAGTACTACAATTCATTCATTATTTGATAACAATACTATATGTTCATTCAGTTTGACAAATATGGAAGAAAGATATCTGATAACAGTGGTTTTGGAGCTGTCCACTGCGGCTGTAAGCCAGAGAAATGTTCAAGAAATTTTGATATAGACATGGTCTTCTTTACGTCTTGGTACCCCAATTTTTACGTGTTGACAAATTTATATATGCAACTCAACAAATGTTGTTGGAGATATAGACATCGTGGTTATAGATGCTCCTATCCGCCTAAAAGTAGCCATCTAGTCCCACGTACGGTGTTCCAATGTGGGGCGACCGATTTAGAAACTTCCCTCGGTTTTCTAGGCCAGTTTCTCTATGTGTTTCTCTTCTATTTTTGGCTGGTGTTCTATTCATTTTTTCATATTTATTTCTCTTTTCTAGTTTATTTATTCTTTCTTTTTCGTTTTCCAAATTTCACTATATAAAAAATATTATTTCTTTCTAAAAAATTGGGAACATTTCAAATTATTAAATATGTAAACCCGCAAATACTTTTTTCAGAACCATGAGCATTTTCTCATATTCGTGTTTTTACTAAATTTATGATTATTTCTAAAGTTCATGAACATTTTTTAAATTTATGAATATTAATTCAAATTTCACTATTTAGTAATTCATGATTATTTTTCCAAATTCAAGAATTGTTCTGTCAATTTTTGGAAAATTCTAAAATTTGTCCTTTTTAAAATTTCATAAACATTTCAAATCCGTGAACATTTTTTGGAATTGGGATTATTTTTTGAATTCAACAATATTTTTTTAGTTTTGTGAATATCTTTTTGAATTCATGAACATTTTGTATTTCACCAATATTTTTGAAAACTAACTAAAAAATAGGCCATATTTTATGAGAGAACGGACCAGCGAGTGTGGGGATGAGTTTGCACTTTACCAGCAATATGGCAATTAAGTTGCTGTAGAGGAGGTTGGGCACGATGAGAAACCCCCAGAGCACAACACGACCCGAAGCCCAATGAAAATAATTTACTACACAAAAAATGATCTACTAAATCACAATACAGATAATATAGTTGCATATATTTCATGTAATATCGGGCATTTTTTAACAAAAATGACAGTCTGCATTTTCTTGTTTTTCCTATGCGACATCTAAAAAAAAATCAGCTAGCTACGCCTATTGCATATGCTCTCGGATCTTGGTGCCGTCACACATGTTTTCACACATATTATTATGGCGGGCATAATTTTTGCATGCCACGGGTGCAAGACAAAGCAGCGACGGTTAACTTTCAAGTGCCTGCCACTGATGCTTTCACCCCGTAGGCAATTTGGGAATAGTTTATGTGCGACAGGTTGTAAGTGGGGGTAGCTTCTATTGCCCGCCGCTGCTATTTTTCCGAAAAAGCGGTGCCAGGTTCCTAACAGTGCCCGCCACCGCCACAAATTTAAGCTCATCTATAAGTTTTTTCCTGGTAGCAAGTAGTAATCCGTTCATCATTCATTAAAATTGTTGGGTCGTTGAAAATATTGTATACCAACTCAACACTACCGTAAGTTACCGGTCCTCGTGCAAGGACATACCAATGGTACACGTGTCCACTTCATCTCTCCCCTCCTCACATGCTCTGGAGTAACTGGAACAGTGCGTAGGTGGGTGTAACCGACGGGAGTTATAATAGTTCAGAAGGTATTTTTCTATTACAATCAAGATGACACACGTATATGAGCCAATATATATGACCTTGGCTTCTCTCATTTCTCTCCTCAGAACCATAGCCACATGACATATGTTCCGTGCAGAGACCTAGATGATGGTACGCCCGCTAACT
>NC_041384.1:782934-799175 GCF_002162155.2 Triticum dicoccoides | reverse complement strand
CTTCATCACACGCAGATCACTAAAAAGAGGATGACACATGTGTCATTGGTACAGGTCATATTGGCTCGGGAGGTATCACGAATTGGAGTCTACACACTCATTCAAACAACCAAGAATAGTGTTTTTCTCCCAGATGGTCTGTTCTCTTATCCTGGCACCATTTCGGTTGATGGTGGACTGTTTGACTCCGCCAAAGAACATGTGGGTGCTTTCAGACAGTCTTTACTAACCAATGTATCACGGTTTTGCGACCTCGCACATGATGGTTCAGCCAGTGCACCTGAGGAAAATCAAGCTCTCCGCGTTCATCCCAATCACGCCGCTTCAGCTTTCCTGCTTGCCAAAACAGTCACCGCTGAGGAAGATCAGAAGATCTAATAAAAAGTTTGCGCAAAAAAGCACTCATGGCATTGCTGACGCACCGTGTTTTGAGTTTCATACATGTGCAACTGTGTTTACTTATTCCTTGTCTCCGCTGTTTTAGTTTGCGGCTTGTAGCTGTAAGGATTTCTAGTGGTCAAGGGACAAGGTCCCATAGATGTGGTCAAATGTGATGAACGTGCAGATTGCGGCGGTACTTCCTATAACATAACAAGAAGTTCGGTTTAGCGGGGTGAACTAGGTTCTCTGTGTTTAGCAGCAGTGTGCTAGTCGTCCCCCTTCACAATAAAGTGAACTACTATATACACCATTATTTATGTAGGAAACCATTGTTTTATCAAAAAGTGATGCTAACTGTCTTGCTCACAATTTCACACCGTTGGGCCTTTGCTTCATCTTCATTTACGTACTATTTGTGTGTGACACTGACATTGTCAGATATGATCTCCATGTACACATCTCAGGTATAGGCGGAATGCACCATCCGTCAGGCAGATGGAGGCCCAACCGTTGGGCCAGTATGTAATGTATACTTGCTCATCATCAGAAACTAGTAGTGGGACAGACAAACGAGCAAGATGACGTGAAGATCTATAACCTGATCAGGTACATGCTTGTGCACACCGCAATGTGTCACGCATTCTCATGTCACCACGGCGCATCAATATTAATTGTATGTCTTTACCATTGTGTTGCTGCTGCAGTGCACTAAGCTCAACTTGTTTTTTCAGATATGCACACACTTGGCTTCGATCTCTCTCACTGCTGCAGTGAAGATCTAAACTTATTGTTCAATTACTCTTCAAATATTGACAAATTACCTCCGTGGTTTACGTTCTGACTGCGTGTTTGTTTCTTCTCTTTTTGTTTTCTGAATAGAAGACATCGAAAGGGCATCTTTGATCTGATAATTGTTACTGGTTCTTGAAATCATACGGATTTGCTAAATGTCATCTAACAATGTCTCATGGAACTCATATGCCATTTTAATTTAGGTGGATATTCTTGCGAACTTTTCTCCCTTTTCCACCATGCTGATATCACTTAGATTGCACTTAATTAATTCTCATATGTATCACATGCTTCACTGGTGCAAGGCAAAACAGCGACGGTTAATTTTCAAGTGCCATCACTGATGCTTTCATCCCGCAGGCAATTTGGGAGTGTTTATGAGTGGCAGGTAGTAAGTGGCGGTAGTTTTTATTGCCCGCAGCAGGTATTTTTCCAAAGAAAAAAGCACTTGCAGGTTCCTGACAGTGCCCGTCATAAATTTGAGCTCACCTATAAGTTTTTTCCTGGTAGCAAGTAGTAATCCGTTCATCATTCATTAAAATTGTTGGGTCGTTGAAAATATTGTATACCAACTCAACACTACCGTAAGTTACCGGTCCTCGTGCAATGACATACCAATGGGACATGTGTCCACTTCATGTCTCCGCTCCTCACATGCTCTAGAGTTACTTGCACAATGTGTAGGTGGGTGAGACCGACGGGAGCTATAATAATTCAGAAGTTCTTTTCCAATTACAATCAAGATCACACACGTATATATATGACCTTCGCTTCTCTCATTTCTCTCCTCAGAACCATAGCACATGACATACGTTCCCGTGCGGAGACCTAGCTGATGGTAGACCCGCTAATTATTTATGTTGTAGATATATATATAGCTGCTCTTTCACAAGCAGAGCAAAAAAAGGGGGATGGCACATGTGTCAATGGTCATGGGTCATATAGGCTCGGGAGGCATCACGAATTGGAGGCTACAAAGAATAGTATTTTTGTCCCAGATGGTCTGTTCTCTTATCCTGGCACCATTTCAGTTGATGATGGACAAATTCACACCGCCAAAGAACATGAGGGTGCTTTCCGACAGTCTTTACTAACCAATGTATCACGGTACTGCCTCCTGGCACATGATGGTTCAGCCAGTGCTCCTGTGGAAAATGAAGCTCTCTACGCTCAGCACATTCACCCCCGTTGAGCTTTGCTGCTTGCAAAACAGTCACCGCTGAAGAAGATCAGAAGCTCCGATGAAAAGCTGGCGCAAAAAGCACTGATGGCACTGTTCACGCATCATGTGGCCAGAGAGTTTTGACATTCATACATGTGCAATTGTGTTTACCTATTCCCTGTCTCCGCTGTTTTAGTTTGTGGGTTGCAGCTGTATGGATTTCTAGCAGTCGAGGGACAAAGGTCCCGGAGATGTGGTCAAATGTGATGAACGTGGAGACTGCGCCGGTACTTCCTGTAACATACCAAGTAGTTTGTATCTCGACGACCTTCCATGTATATCGATGACTTGTGGGCTCTCCTAACCATAGCCGCCAAGCCTCCTCTCCGTCCCTTTCTGTCTCGCCGCTGCCAGAGGGTCCCTCTGGCAAAGCACGGGCCAGCTCCAAGGAAGGTGGCGGCGGGGCACCTGTCTCCCCCGTCGTGGCGCGAGGTTGCGCGGGCATGCGACTCATGTGGAGTGGGCGCACGGAGCGGCATTGCAGTGGCAAGGTCGGTCATGCGGCAGCTGCCGGTGAGCAGTGGCTCACGGTGTCGGTGTGGCCTGGTGGTCAGCCTCTTGCCTGTTGGTGTGGATATGACGAAATTTCTCGATGTGATCTATGGACTTGAGTGCGGGCGGCCAGGGAGGGGATCGGCTGGCGGCTGTTGTCCCGGATGCGGATCTAGTGCGGCCTGCTCGTCAGCGCGACGGGAGCTCAAGTGCGGCTGACCAAGGGACAATACGCGTGGGATTCGGGCACAAGTGCCCGGATCTAGCGGTCGTGGCGGCGGTTGCCTTTGTGTGGGCGACCAATCAGCTATATGCCGTGCGTGTTTTTGCCGGAAGCCAGTCAGCTTGGTTGTGCATGTCTTATCGAAAATATATCAACGCGTAGGATTTGACATCTACGTTGATAAATCTCAACCGTAGACACAACTTAATCTTTTAGTATAAAATCTTCGCCGTTCGTTTTCTATCATCTGAATAATATAGTGTTTTTATCATTTATGCCACTAGTTGTGTCCCACTACTCAGTTTTGTCGCTAGGAATTTAAGTGCTAAAAAATGCAACTAGACATCATTATTGTTAGCTCAAAGCCCGCTTAGCATGCTAAAATGACCAAAATACCCATGTACCAACATGCTAGCTCTCCTTTATCTCACTACAATAATGTGTGGGTTCCTCTTAAATTATTCGGTTCTTACTCTTGACAAGAGGGCCCACACTTGTTAATGTGGGATAGCATGATTAGACATGTGGGTCTGGGAGTATTTTTCTCATATAACATTGTGAACGGGTTTGGCCTGATAGTAATGGTGTCTAATAACATTTTAAGCAAATGTCTAATGAAACGATCACATTTTTGGGATATCTAGTGCCATCTGTGTGCAAGCATCTGACAGAACGATGACATTTTGTTATAGTTGTCACTTTCAATGACAAAACTAAGTAGTGGGACACAACTAGTGACATAAATAATAAAAACCCAATAATGTAATAGATAAATGAGTTACTCTGTAGTTTCTTGGATTTTTTTATCAAGAGCAATGTATTCTCGTGCTTGAATAAAGGCACGTATCTTTCTTAAAAACACACACAACACTATGCGCCACCATAAGTTCCCAGTCCTCTTGCAAGGACATACCAAAACGACTCGCAACTACTTCGTCTCGCCCCTCCTCACATGCTCTATGATTATTTACACTGTGGGTAGGTGTGCCAAAAAAATGGCAGTTATAATTGTTTACAAGTGGGTTTTCTCTCAGGGTGAATATCACACTCGTATCTCATTCAATATATATCATACCACCTTGGAATCTCTCATTTGTCCCGTTAGAACCCAAGCTGTGAAGCTAGCACACGACATGCCCGTGTTTGCGTGGAGACCTTGGCCTACTTTCAGAGGAAGCGAAAGGAAAAGCATGACACATATTCCATTGGTCTTGGGTAATGTACGCTTGGGAAGCATCAAGAATGTGAGGCTACACGCTAGTCCAAACTACCAGGCCTTGACAACGCCGCCCTACAGTACCAACTACAAGGTCCGTCGTAGTCACAGTCACATGTTTGATTCGTGTTTATGCACAGTACCACCCCGACGCCTGAAAATCAGGGGGGCAGAGAGATTAGATGTAAAAATTATCATGTTCATGCATGGATGGGCTCCTTGCGTGGTTAAAGGAATAGGCGGGGCCACCGTTGTTGAAATTTGTTGGTGTGTACAAATTATTTGATACAAACTCAACACTACCATAAGTTCACAGGAGGGCTAGCGAGTAGCTAGGGCCGCCGCCGGATCCTTCCTCCGTCGCCATGTCACCCGAACCTACCCCCGCCGCACAACACCGGGGCGTCCCTGTTAGGAAATAAACTGTGATGCGTGTGTGTCTGCGGTCACCAGTGCGCGTGCGTTGGGTGATGTCAGTTGGATAGATTAGTTGTTGCTAATGCGAGTCATTACAAGTCCGGCGTGGAGCTGCATGCATGAAGCCAGTCCGTGGTCATCCTGCTGGACCGCCACTTGCGTTGGTGCGCGTGTATCTCGTAGTGCATGAGTGTGGGACATGCACAAGTGGTGAGAGGTCCTGCGTGCGTGCGCTCAAGACATGGTCCTCCATAACAAATGGGACGAAGAACTAGTGAGGCAAACTTTTACCCCGGAAGATACAAAGTATATCCTTCAGATCCCAATCCAAGATCATCTCGAGGACTTCACGGCATGGCACTATGATAAAAAAGCTGAAGAAGATGGTGGATTTGACTGGCTTAAACTATGGACAATGCCCCTCCCAAACAAAGTGCTCCATTTTTTATGGAGGCTAGCAACCAATAGCTTACCGTTGCGAACAAAGCTACAAAACAGAGGTACAGGAGAAAGGGAAGGGGATAGCCCAACAGCCAAAGCAAAAGTGGACAAGACCAGCTTCAGGAATATTGAAGATCAACACTGATGCAGCTTTTCACAGGATTTCCAATGATGGAGGTTGGGGATTTATCATTAGAAATGATCAAGGTATAGCTGTAGCTGCAGGTGCTGGCAAACTGGAACATATGGCTGATGCTTTCCAATCTGAAGCAGTGGCTATGTTGTATGCAATAAACATTGCTAGCCAAATGGGCTGTGATAGAGTGATGTTTGAAACAGATTCTACACAGTTAAGAAGGGCTGTGTCTACTGAGGAATATGACCTGTCTGCACTAGGGGCCATTTTCAGAGAGATTAAATTTCAGTTACATGTAGGTTTTTCAGATGTATGTGTTGTAAACTGTTCACGAACATGTAACCGAGTGGCGCATAGGCTAGCAGCGTTTGGAGCAACATTAAACTCTGGTGCATGTATTACTTGGCTGGGACAATTCCCAGAGTTTGTTCAGAACCTTGTAGCTGGGGACTTGCCCAGCAATGATATGTAGGAGGAATGCAATCTGTGTTCCGTTTCAAAAAAAAAAAAAGACATGGCTAGGTCGTTGGTTTAGGCGGTGTGTGTGCTGGGCTATATAAGCCCATGTAATCACCTTGTTCCTTGAGCTGAGTGTAAGCCATGTAGCCATTGTAAAGAAGAAAAGATTGGGGCGTTTGAGCGCCCGTGGCGGCGTTCGTCGCCGGCCAGAAAATCTTGTGTCCACTGTTTTTCTTCTTCCACCTCCGTTCGAGTGAGAGGAGAGGTAGCTAGAAGGCTGCGGTTCCAACAGTCCCCGCCTCCCTCCTTCTGTCCCTCGCCACCACTCTCCTCTCCGCCACCGCCGGCGAGGCTGCCAGGGCAAGGCCCGAGCGGCTTGGCGGCGGCGGCCTTCTTCTCGCGCATCAACTGCTCAAGATCGCTGCGGTTGTTTCGGTCTTGATCTCCTCGGCGGTGATGGTGGACAACGACGGTTGCAGTGTGGCGGCGGGTCTGTAGCCACAGCGGCTGGCGGCGGCGGCAGCCATGTTGCAGCCATCCGGCCTTTGGTTCGGCTTCGGATCGCGGTGGCGCTCCTGGTCTTGATCTGCATCACGCGGGCGCCTGGGCCGGTGACCTGGGCTTGGTGGTGGTAGTCCTGGCTACGAGTCGGGGAGACATAGTTGTCGGTGAAAACCAAGCCGCCGGCAGGCGATGGCAGCGTTCTACGCCGTTACCTTAATGAAGGCATCACCGTGTAACTACTGTTGACTCACTCGTGTTGCTCCGGTGAAATCCCTAGGATCTGGTCTTCCCGGTCGAACGGTGACAACACTGGAATGTCGTTTGTCTCTAGGGAGCATCATTGGTGGAGCAGCGCTGGAAGACAGTGACAGGAGGTGGAGCCTCTTCGTCTTGCACGGAGATTCGGTGCAGATGTCAAGTCATGCCTGACCGAGAGGTGTTGTGTCATGTCTGTTCGGCAGGTGCTACGCACGGCAGATCTTCCTGAGGCTTCAAGCTGTGTCGACTGGTGGTACTTGGCGGCATGGTGCTGCGGTGTACTGGCGACGACCATGACGTGCTTAGCAATTTGCACGCAGGGAGGCGGTGCCGTTGGGCGCCGTGGTGGCTTTGACGGATGGCCGGTCTGGCAAGGATGATGCAGATCTTTTTACTGAAGATGGGTGAGTGGTTTGATGATGATGACAGCTTCTAATACGTGTGCATGTGGTGTACGCTTTAGGTTTGTTGTACCGGCTATAGGTGCCGATACATTATCTGGATGGATCGGCGACGACACCGATTTTAGATATGGGAAGTGAGAGCACTTTACATTATCGAGTTTTTAGATGTGAGTGATGGTTTCGAGTGGCTTGATGTATGTTCTGGATAGACCTTTGTTGAATAATTAATAATGATGGTTGTTTGCATCGATTGATGCAGACGCCGGGGATTCTAACCTCCTTTTCCAAAAAAAAACCCACAAGTTCACGGTCCTCTTCCAAGAACATACCAAACGCTACATGTGTCTCCTCCACACATGCTCCAAGGTTACTTCCACAGTGGATGCGAAAATAATGGCAGTTATCATTGTTCAGAAGTTTTTTTTTCCTCGCGACCAAGATCATACTTGTATAGGACTCAATATATATCACCGCTGCTTCTCTCATTTCTCTCATCAGTACCATAACAATGGGCATATGGTCTTCTTGACGAAAACTGATACATGAAGGTGAACACCTGAGCCCGTTGGCTATTAATATGTTCATTTCCAGACTTTTGTCTGATCTCGAGTTTTCACAGCCTGTGAAACATCTGGCACCTGCCGGGAGACATCAACCTAACGGTTTTTGTTCTCCATGGTATGACTAGACCCCGCCACGCCTGAAGAGTTTGCATGATGCCAAGCTCTCTCCCTTGCAAAAAAACCTAATGGTTCAGTGTATGAAAGTTGCATTAGACTGTAAAACGGTTGTCTCTGGAATTAATAGTACTAGTACACTTGATATCATTAGTATGGTGGCCAAGGATATTAATGACACGGCAACCAAGTTTAAGCCCTGCCTTTTTGTTCAGGAGGGTCATCAATGCAACATTATTGAGATGGCACGCCATTTAGCAAACATGCTTTGCATTTTGGAGAAGGTCGCCTGTCATGGCTTACAAACACGCATGCTTTGGACACGTATAATTGTTGGTTGAACCTAAGTGAAATCTCAAACACACGTACGGCATCTAACAGACTATCACGTCAACTCAATCGGATCATCACCTGATCACCGTCTCAATACAACATCACCCATGGTCGCCCTCGGCATCACCATGTCTGTCTCGCTATACCCGGAAGATTACATCGCCGGTGGAATGAGCCTTCTCTCTGAGGCATGCCTCCTTAGCCGCGTCGGTATTACCTTCTTAGGCCTATAGTTTTGATCCGGAAGGTAGTTGCACAAGGTACAGTTCACTGTAGTAGTTTAGCTGATAAACAGATGTCATGATCTTGGTACTATCTTTTTGTAGTACAATAATAATAGTGAGATATGGTTCTATTATGCAGAAAGACAATAGACGTTTACCTCATCAATCCTTTCGTTTTTGTGATACAGTTAGTAGGAAAAGGCATTTCCGTCAATGGCGATATTCCTACGTCTTCCCCACATGCGAATGCCGATAATCGCGGTTGCATTCACCGGAAAAAAAAATTATCCGTGCAAACAATGGGAAGTCATAAAACTCTGTCGGGCATTGGCCCAGAGAAGAAAATGATACCGGACGAGACAATGAAGGCCGACACCCGAATTCCGGAGACACAACCAAACTCCACGGACCAACGACACGGAGAAGAAGACGATGAAGGCCCCCACAAACCCGAGTAAAAAAAAGGCCACCGCCACTGTCTTCACGCCGGAATTCAAGAGACAGCGATGGATGTGTACTGGGGAGAAGACCCACAGCTTGGCCGGCGGCAAGACCAGGAGGCTTGGGTTAACCCACTGCTTGGCTAGAGGCCAGACCAAGATCTTGCTACACTAGTTGCAACTTTTCTTATGATCTCTGCTAGTATACAAAAAAAGAGTGGATGCAGCATCTCATCTCATCATGTTGAATCAAATAATTATTAATCGATCGATCGGCCCCATCCAGAGGCTGCCACAAGTTGTGCGTACCACAAGTACGTTAGGACATGTACGATCGGACCTATCTAATTGCATATGCATCACCAGTCTTAACCAACTCCAATCTTCATTGATTCCTGTATGTAGATCATAGATCTCTGGCTATGGACGAGAGAGGATTAATTTCTAGCACGCAGGTTCGAGGGCACGCGCATCCTTCACCCTTGATTTATGCCAAGATTCACGACATGGGTTACGTATACATATAGTTTCATTTTTGTTCTTGTGTGTAATCCATTCTTAATGATACTTCTCGACGATACTTCTGCTATTTTTTATCTTGAATATGTTAGCCCTGCTTTGTGACTGATACTCATGTATTCGCCAACGAATTTTAGCCCTTCCTCAAACTAATCGCTAGCATGGAGTTACGTCATGTACTAGTGTACTAGCTACTTGTATTGATATTTGAGAGATAAAGCTTAGAGAAGCCAGTGAAGTACTTGTCAATGGATGGCTTGACGTCCGTTGAAACAAACGAATTTGCTGCTGATTGCTGAGCGCCGACTCGCCGGAGCAGGCTGAATGAGGAGTTGACTGGGAGCCTAGGGTTGGAGAGGCCGCCACCTGATGATGTGACGGAGAGATGGGGCGATGGTTAGGTTTACATATTTTTTTCGACAATCTCACGAAGCCTTTATTAAATCGTCACAATGTTTATAGACACTAAAGGAAGAAGATCTCCGGGATGACCTAATAAAACATGAAGAGGATGGGCCGGACTCGGCCGTGCATCCTCTCTCTGCCGCTGGCTTTCCACTGATGTCTCTCAGAGGTCTCTTCAGAGATGTGATGAATGTTTCGGGAAGGGACACATCTCTTCGACGGATGGAAACTCCTTCCAAGACATCTCCATTACGAGAGCGTTGATGGTGTTTTCCGCAGTTCGTCATGTAAGGTCGTCCCTACGAAATGAACCCGAATATGGTAAGGATGGTGAGTATGATCTTCATGTAAACGTCACAACTCATCCAAATCAGATGGGGTCGTACCTGGTAGGGAGAGGAATAAAGATGAGATAGCTGCTTGTGTTCCCTTGCGCTGGCCAGAACAAATCGGCCGGCAGCAGGGTGTGGCAGCTCTTCACGCCTTGGCTCGCTGCTCTTGGTCGCACTCGCACATGGTAACCACAAGGGAAGAAGGGCAGGAGATGACTGAACTTGTTCCCCATCTCCGTCAGCCCTCTTCCCGGGCGGCCATGACGCATGACCAAGGAGAAGCAACAGTGTAGGACGCCGGGAACATGGGCGAAACGACCAACTTGCCAGCCACCAACAGAGCAGGAGGCCAGCGTACGTAGATCGGATGACCTAGATCGTATCTTGTATATATGTGGAGCGGAGACGAGGAACCTGCTCGAGCTGTGCACCATGTCGAGGAAGTCAAAGAGGCCAGTAGAGAAGGACTCGACGACGGTTGCAGCGCCAATCGATTGTGTGCGTGCGAACGACTGATCAGGTCGGTTGCACGACACGAATGAAGCAGCTGGCGTGCGTTCGGGTGATCAAATCAAACGCCCGCGAGGTCGGAGTCCATATCGTATCGGCTGGCGATGCAAGCGCGGCAGGTGGCAGGCGCGTGTTGGGCAGAACACTGGTGGTCGTGGTACGCGTATATGACACGCGAGCACACACAGCCCATGGCTGGGAACGCCTACAGCCGCACGCGTCCATGGTGCAATGAGCGAAGCAGCCAAAGCACACCATCGTGGATCGTGGGCCACATGGCCCGCACAGGAGTACGCGACGAATCCACGGCAGTGCTGGTGTGGTGTATCAATGCCGTATAGACACGGTTGGTTTAGAAAAGGATCCGTATCCATCTCGTACGTGAGATCACGACCTTTCTTTTTTAACATTTTTTCCAACACACGCGAGCATCCGGCGCTTGTGAATATGATAAACATACAATATGATGATATTTCACACATTAAACAAGTGTGCAAAATAAGAGTTGGAGCAACATAGCATAGTTCAATTGCACGGCGTAGTTCAAAAGCACCCAACCAAGTTCATGACAAATAAAAGTTCACACAAACAAATGGCACATCAACAATCATGCCACATCATCCTCCTCCTCTTCTTCCTCATCCGAAGACGATTCTTCCTCCTCCTCTCCACTTTCAAGCGCCGCATGGTCATCGGGAGCTCGGATTGTGTTCGCAAGATCTCCAACAGCTCATGCCAACGTATGTGAGGCACACCGGAAGCAATGTGTCCACCCATTTCACCCGGAGGTGCTCCCATGTCTCCCATGGTAGCTCCGAAGCCATCCATGCCGCCCATGGTGCTCCCATGCCTCCCATGACTGTCGACCACCGGGAGCGAAGAGATCTATCGGTGCGGTCGATTCCACTCTTGTTGTGTATATCAAAGTGCTCCTTCATCCGGACTCGATCAATATGTATCTCTACTTTGGTCCCCTCCAACGTTGGCATCCATAGACACATGCAACCATGTATTGCATAGCAAGATGTCTTCGTCCACGGTGTAGTTGCCGGCTCTTCCTTTCGGTGCATCAGCGATACCCTCACCATCCTCGTCCACCTCAAATCCATGATCATCTTCATACACTTCATTGGTTTGATACCAATGAGAATTGTCGGAGCCAACACCCATTGTTGACATGTATGTGTCATCATTGATAGTACAAAGTATATAGAAGAAAACTAAGCTATCCATATGTATACATTTATGTAAAAAACACCGACAAAAAAAAGAGCGAAGAAATCATACCTTGTGGGCATTTCATTAAACACCTTGTGCGCATCGGCCGTCGTTGCAACAAATTGCGAGCTCCCGGGCGCTTTGATCGGCGGAGGCGCGGCCGGACGCCCTTCAAGTCTATTCTTCGGCCGCCTAGAAGAGTCATGCGCCTTGTTCTTCTTCTCGGACACCTTCCCCGCCGTTGCAACCGCCGCATTCGGTCGCTTGGAGATGGGGGACCCGTGGCTTCACGGCGGTCGGCGGCACGATGCCACCCTGCGAGGTCGTCCGTGGCGCCATGAAAAAGCCGTGCGCGAGACCGATGCTTGGAGGAGGGCCGCCGGCGGCGAAGCCGAAGCTCAACCCTGCGCTAGGGTTTGCATTGGTGGCGGCGGCGGATGAGGGGTCGCGCGTGTAGGGATGGGTTGGAAGGATGTCGGCGCGGCCTTCCATTGGTCGAATTTCTCTGGCGGCGACGCGGGGCGTTGCGAAGGCGGGCGGCCGGAGAGGTTGGAAACAGTTAGTCGCGCGCGCGAATGTCCAGCGTGCGCGAGCGAGCGCATGAAATAAGTGGCGCGCGATATTGTTTTCCTCTGTGCGATGAACCCATTATATCATGCGCGATTATTGCGCGGCTGCTGGAGAGCCTGTTACGGCACCGCGCGTGCAAAAAAACTATTTTTCCCGCGTGCGGCCAAGATAACGCGGCTGTCGAAGATGCTCTAACACTGTCATTGTGCCGAATAAAGGCCTTATATTCGGCAGAGAGATCAGAGGTTTGCCTTTCTGTTCATTCCCTATAGCGGACCACGTACAGAGTCTCCGGAGAGACACAGACGAGACGAAAGTGACAGTGCTTATCTTATTTTCAGATGCACCAACTTTAACTTTGATCCCACTCTCTTGTTTGCAGGGTGCAATTTGGACGAAAGAGATTGGTGGATCTGCCTAGACGACCATGTTGCAACGGATATAGTACTAGCCCTGAATATTGATGAGACAAAGGTTTCGGCACTCTGCCTGCTCTACATTTCTTTGCTTCTAATTAAGACCCTGGTTGGTTCCTGGGCAGATTTTTTTTTAACGTTCTCTGAACAAAGTTTTTGACAAATATGAACATGGCACGAACAAATAAAAAAAGCACCGAAAGTCATTTCAATTCAAGAAGGTGCCGTAAGATATAGAGCATGTTGTTGATGGCTAAGCGCACGGTTAAATTCATTGCCCCATGACGTGCATCATGGGGGAAGCCAGATGTTAAGAAAAATGATACACTTTGTCATGCATGATTCACTGTAGAGGTGTGGCTAATCAGCTGGTGTTATGATCTTGGTCCTATCTTTTCCGTACAATAATAATGCTAGCACGATATCTTTCATTTACTCAGAAAAAAGACAATAGCAATAATAGTGCATGATTGCAGCGCGCATGTGATTGGTTGGAGTGCCAAATGGGGCACATGCCACATGACGATGGGGATGTCATCGACAAGACGTTTAGCTAATCAATCCTTACTGCTTTATTTTTTTTTTCTGTGATAGAGCTATGGGAAATCACATCTGTTTTTGCCAGCCCTCGACCAGTCATATGATCTCATCTGCTGCGCCACGTGGCGACGTTTATGCAACAAGATTTATGTTGCAAAAACAAATCTGCAACGGTTTCTTTGTTGTAAAAAAAAATCAGTTACACAACCTTTGTTGCAAATGTTTCTACAACATGATCTGTGTTGTAAAAAAGTTCTCGCAACACGACTTTTGTTTTAAAAGTGAGGATGATGCTCGGACGTAACATCGTGTCAGATCCGACACTTCAAACCTTACTGATCTTTTAAAAAGATCTTCGAGTGGACATGTAGCACGCCCCTAGAGCTATAGAGGAAAATGCATCCCAGCCCTTGGAGGTTCCTCCGCCTTCTCCGACATGCATATGGCGATGGCATGCTGATAACGATCCGGAGAAGAAGACGATGCTGGACGAGACGATGAAGGCCACCGCAAAACTCTGTAGACCGTGACACTCGGATCCAGAAGACATCGTCGGAGGTCGCGGCGAGACTAGGAGGCTCTTGGGCAACTCTTCCAGAAATCGAGTCCAAAAGAAAGAGTGTGTACATATGTTATACGGCCGTCTATTGATCTGAATGTAATGTTTTCTACTTCCTCTGTCCCATAATATAAAAACGTTTTTGACACTAATGTAATGTAAAAAATGCTCTTATATCATGAGACAGTGGGAGTAACTAATGATGATAAATAATGAATAGATCCAAAGTTTTCCGATAAAAATATCTTTGCCGGTATACTTACTACTACGAACGAACAAACAAACAAACAAAAAACAAGCAATTAGTGGCAGGAGCATCTCGCCGCATCTCATTATCTCCAAATAATTGATCCGTCCATTTGGCCCCATCAGCTGCTAGTTGTATCGTACCTCAATGTATATATCATCACTACCCTTCGCTTTCTTTTTATAGAAATGGAGGAGGACCCCCGGCCTCTGCATTTGGACGATGCATGCAGTCATTTTATTAATTATTCACATAAGACCTTACAAAGTCATATAATAGTAAGACTAAAGCCACCGTCAAGGCAAACATCTGTCGCTACTCCTATCCAGTTGATGTAGGGATGCTGATAGTCTGGGCCTAATACCAAACAGACCTCACAGCCAAACCTAACATCTAAGATCTGAGGTCCCAACTAGGACGCCTACCGGGTATGGGGCACCCACCAGTCTGGCGCACTCTCAACCAGGACGCCTGCCGGGTATGAGGCCGCCGCAGCCACCTGCCACCAATCTATCTTCAGAATTGTATTGTTGCATCTACCGTGCCAGGTCTCTCTGCCATCGACACCACAACGACGCCAAACAGCGTCGTCCTCCTGCGCGAGTCCATCCTCGTACATCGGGCGCCGAGTCTCCACTGCGACACGCCGCCGAGATCCGCCGTCATCAATCTGTAGGATGAAGCACCGCTCCACCAAGAAAGCCGCCCATTGGTCCCTCGATCCCGTGTATGCCTCCAAAAATGACGCCCCACAGGAGGAAACGACACCAACGCGCCGCCGTCATCCGATCTACTGATCTAGGGTTTCCTCCAGAGGTAGGAGATAGTTGTCTTGAATTTCTCTTTGGCGATGCCTTCAAGAAGGAAACGCCACATAACAGCGCCGTAACCGCCGGCCTTGGCCAGGTTTTCACCCGGATCTGAACAGAGGACCTCCATCAAGCAACTTGTACACGAACCGCCGCCATCGCTGCCGGGGACTGGACGGAGAATCCAGGTCGCCGCCGCCTGACCGGCCATGGCACCACCATGGTGCCTAGGCCGGCGTCGTCAGGCCCACCATGCCCGCCTGTAGACGCTCACCAGATCTGCCGGCCCGCCGAAGCCCATCTGGGTACGGCGAGATCCGCGATCTGGGCCGCCGCCACAGGGGCTCCTCTGCCGCGGTATTGCGCCTGCGCTGACGTCGTTGTCACACTCGCCGTCGAGAACCCGCCGCTCCACGATGCCGGTGCCCCGCAGTTCCGTGCGCCGCCGCCGCCAGGGAAAGACGCAGCCACCACGCGAGAGGGAAAGCCCCGCCGCCGCCATCATTGGTCAGGCTACGGGCGTGGCCTCCCGCGGCGGAAGGGGTGAGAGGACGAGGGAGGAGGCCTTTGGACCGGCGGCGGCAGATCGCCCGCCGTGTCGCCTAGGTTAGACGACGCGGGGGCAGGGGGTGGTTGGGTTCAACACTACCAATGACTGTCTCGATCTTCATTGATTCCTGTACGTACGTACGTGCTGTACCTGTACGGCTGTACGAGTACGTACCAAACTGATCTTAATTCGCTGGCTGTGGACCTGGGGTACATGCATGCATGGCAAATCTGCAAGCATGATCGATAATCAAGACCGTATAAGAATATTAGGCCCTGATTGGATTGGGTGCACATTTTTAACCCTTGTATTCATTTCACAGATGTAAATTACCGGTCACATCTTATTTTCCACCTGGAAACAAAACGACCAGTCTAGGCGTGTATCCTAAACCAGCCGGATACGATCGGAAACGGGAATCCAAGAGGGGCTTTAGTGAATTATATGGGATGTAAATTTCGGCGTTCGGCTTGCTCTCGATTTTCATTTACTGTTTTAGTTCATGCTGCCCTAATTCACTTTGGCAATCTCTATCTCGGTTACATGTTTATTTTACCTGGGGCGATAAGTTCTGCATGATTGATATTTCAGCCGTGTGCTCGGGGATTCCGACTACACGTAATAAAGTAACTTTTTTTTTGGACATGTGGCGTGATTTTCAATTGAGATCATCTTCACCACTTGTGCTTTCATGTTGTTCTCGGCGGCTGGGCTATTCTGGGAAGGAGACAATGTTGCTTTCAAAGGAGGAGTGTGTTTGCTGATGAGTGAGGCTTCAAAGATGGCTGTAGAGAATGATTTGGTGCATAGATAATTGATTCATCGTGCACTAGGCACATATATATAGGTACAAGGGGTGCGACCGGTGTCTTGTCTCTCAAGATACAACAGAGGGAGACAGACACTACAGGTGCGGCATACAAAACCCAGACCTATGTACATGTACA
>NC_041384.1:752646-782542 GCF_002162155.2 Triticum dicoccoides | reverse complement strand
CCGCGCAGTCGAAGCGTCGCCGGTGACGCAGAGATTGCACCGAAAGCCCTCAAACGTCGAGGTGGGTAGTCCCTTCGTCATGACATTGGCGAACTGCTGATCGGTTGGGACATGGAGAACTCGAACACGACCAAGTGCGACGTAGTTGTACTCGGCCTCCGGAAGTAGCTGTCGTAGCCAAAAGCACTCCGCAACGGCGATGGCCACGACCCTGTACTCAGCCTCGGCACTTGATCGTGAGATCGTGGGTTGTCGTTTAGGCGACCACGAAATCAGAGAAGGCCCAAGGTAGACGCAGTAGCCGGAAGTGGAGCGTCGAGTGTCAGGAAACCGAGCCCAGTCGGCGTCGGAGCTGTAACGTAACGACGTCGTGTTTAGGGGGTGATTGTTGGATTTAAACCCGACGTAGTCGCCGTATCCGGATTGTATACGGAGCAATCACCTAGGTGTACACGTGCTTGTATGTGAGCCCGAGTAGGACTAGTGTTAGATACCGAGTCGGTTTGCTAGTACTAGCTAAGCTGATATATATATGTACGTATATCCCTGTAATCTTGTACCGATCAGAAGCAATAAAGAAAACAACGGGAGCGATGGCAATCCACATCGATTCTTTTGTGCCGAGCTGTGTACGTGAGCTAGCTTAGATCAACTTGAGTGATTACAGCTAGAAGTGCTCGTGCGTACTACTAGTACACGTCCAGGTGAAGGATCGATCAGGAATTAGCTAATTGAGGCTAGCTTGTACTGCGGTGCACCTCAGCGTAAAGTAACTTCGTCGAGTTCGTCAGTGAGCTTCGCTTCGTCGTTATTTATCGTCGGTCATCACCGTCGCCGGAAAGTACTCGGCGTCAGTGCCTGGGCCAACAAAGAGGCCACTTCATTTCCCCCCTTCTCACATTCTATAAGAACACTTAGAAAGTGGATGGATCACGTAGTATCCGTCCGTTCAACATTCTAATTCAACTAGCGTGTGTTGAAGAAACATGAATCCACGAGAGCCTGCCGAAACCTGAATGAACATGCCACGGTCGGCCGATGGACTACTCAAAAGAACAAGATCGGCGGCCACGTTCATACGCAATACAAATCACATGTAGAATACAGATGCATGTCGGCTCGCTAGCTACGAAATGTTTGTGTGCATCAGCTGGTGCCCATGCATGTCAAAGGTGTTCCCCTCTGTTTAGAAAACAAAAAATGCTACTCCCTCCGTTTACTATTATATGATTTTGGTTTTACACGTACTGTGAGAGACGGCCGTGTCCTTTCCCTTGATATGATCTGCTGCAACAGGCAAGGATGGCGAAGTTAGTGGCAGGACATGATGCTGTCATCTGATGCCGATCAATCATCCGTCGCCACTAATGAAGACGGTGCAGGGCCTCCGAAGCATCCCAAACTCGGGATTTTGGCGCTGCCGGTGTCCTTCCTTGTCGTCAATGACTTCACCATGCTATGGCGAGCGACACTTGTCGCGGCGCGTTGGTTTGCTTGTGTCGGCATGACCTTTGCTTGCGTCAAGACTGTGCACATATGCAGTTGCTGGATCGGGGCAAGTGGAGGAGACAACGCATGATGACTTTGATTGTGTGGTGCATCTCGAGTACCTGGTCTCCGACTCCGGGATGAAACCCTAGGTCTGACCCTAGTTGGTTACACCTGGCAGTGGTGGCGTTCTTTGTACCGTTACCCTGATGAAGGCATTGCTTGAAATTTGCTCGGACTTGATTTTCGAGGTGAAAATCCCATGATCTAACCTTCTGTGGTTGGATCCGGCAACGGCGGCGCTTGCGCGTCGTTCACTTCTTGCAGGCGTTGCTTCTGGAGAACATTTTATCGTAGTCCTTGTGTTGTCAAGAGATGGTTGGTGCCGATGGTCACTATTGTATATCGTCAAATCGTTGTTTTCACCGCTTCAGTTTTTTTCTACTTCTTTTTATGCGCCTAGGCATAGCTTCAGTCTTATATGACTTTGCTCTCTGCCAGGGTGATTGTTTGTGTATTGGATGTGTGCATCTTAGTTATGAAGATGATGGATGTATGCTCGTTATGTTTCTATCGTTTGATGCGACAATATGAGTCAATTAAAAAGTCATTTATAGCAGGAAAAATCAAGTACGTCGATGACATGAACAAACAGCAAATATCACCGAAGCCATTTGGATTGAACAAATAGCACCTTCATGCTGGCTAAGTGATTCAATCTTGGCCTTTGAGAGGAAAAATTAAGAATAATAAAGTCATGATCAGGGAGCACAAGGCATGGTTCACTGGAGCGGTTTAGCTAATCAAGAGGTGTCACTCATGATCTTGGTCCTATCTTTTCGTACAATAATAATAGTAGCAACATATCAACATATCAACATATCAAGAGGTGTCACTCATGGTTCACGTTCCGTGCGCGTGCAGGTATGTTGCCCCTCTCCGCATGGATGCTCTACCAGCTCCGGATGGCGTCCCCGGCCACCGGTAGGTACTTGTGCCCTTGCCAGCACCACTGCAGACGAGGACGCATGAATCCGAGGCACGAGCTGGGCAGAAGATGGTGATTTCCTCTACCCTAATTTGTCTCTTTGTTCTATCTATTCTTTATATTTAGTAGTACTGTTCGTTGATGAAAACTTTTTTTGTTGTCCAACGACTCCTACGATGTGAATTATGTCGATTATGTCCGAACTATGTCTTTTGTTGGTCTACGTAGGTTTATAATTTACGCTGCATGACATATGAGGGTTCGGATATGTGAGACGGCGGTTGTGGAGGCAGTAAAATAAGGGGTGACCACTCACGGTTCATAAACACACACCTGGACGCGTCCACAGACGTTCAGAATTAGCTCTCTCTGTACGTAGTACATGCCGTACTGTACGTGTACGTACCCAATTGCTCTTAATCCGCTGGCTGTGGACCTGTGCGTACATGGCTAAGATGTGCCCCGCCCGTGATGCCACAAGGATGCCAAAACGGGCTGCATCTGCATGCGTGCTGCTGCTGAAAGTGGTACCATACCATGCATATTATCCACAGATATATACATACACATTATCCATCAATATGGGCATCTCCAACTGCGACCCACAAATTTCCTTCAGTATCTGTCCATAGATAAGGATGCGGGAGGCCGCCATCAAACTGTAGCCGCATACATTTTAACAATAGTTCCAACCAACCGGACCAAATTCGTACAAACACGGCCGGATTTCATACAAACATGATGAATTTAATTACATTACATCAACTAAGCGATGCTAGTCAGGCTCCGGAGGTATAGTAAATATCTAGTCTAAATGGTCGCCAGCGCTTGTCGGTGTTCTGGGAACGGGGGTACCCAGATCTGCCTGCCTGGGGCCCACGTGTGGCTCCCTCGACGGCCCGGTACGGCCCAACGGCAAGACCTTCAGGACAAGACCCTCGCGAGGGCCCTGGCCTCACGGGGTGGATGGCGTCAAGTCCCCCGAAGGGGGCGGCCTCCCCAAATTGCCTCCCGAGGAGCGGAGATTTCTATGCAGGTACCAGCCTCACGAGACTACGATGACGTAAGCCATAACGACCATGGCCAGGCGGGCTCCTACGGGCGCAGAGGAGACATATTTCTCTTTGGTGCTAAGGAGGCAAGGACGAGCGTGGGTTCCCGAGGAACCCCCAAAGGTTCCCATTCCGGTGCTACCAGACCAAGACGACGAGCTCGGCAGGACGAATATCATTGTTGAGCCCACCGCTGCGTCACGACCAGAAGCTTTGCAAGCGAAGACTATGCTTCGTCAGGATTAGATGTACTTCTTGTCCCCCTTCAAATTGGCTATTGTGGGATCCCTTCCCGCCTAAGTTTTGAGGGAAGAGGACCGAGGCCATTATAAATATAGGTTAGCCACCACCGTAGAGGGGGTTGCACTGAGATCAGATCATTTCCCCACACACCACCATAGCCCTCGCAAGGCTGTTCATCCATTGTACCTGTTCATCCTCAGCCCCTCGTGAGGCCAATCCACCACAAAGCAGGAGTAGGGTTTTATGCTGCAAGGTGGCCCGAACCTGGGTAAACTGTCGTGTTCATCTCTTTCCTCGCTCGAGCATGTACCCGACGAGGCTAGGCTGTAGGGCGACGAGCTTGAGACTTGAGAAGGTTGAGATCTTCGCACACGCCCCAGAGTTCAAACCTCCTTGGGTCTGCGGAGCCCTGAATCCGACAGCGCCCTTTCCCCATGTCCGGCCATGAGCCCCAATAACTGAAGCTTCGCCTTTCTCCAGTTCCACCTGGCACTCTCCAGCTCCGTCTTTAAAGCCCCGGGAACTGAAGTTGTCCGCCTCCATGTCGCCGCCAAGCGGCTAATAGGCTTACGATGTTGAGCCCACCAAAGCTTGGCTTCAACGGGAGGGGAGTATCGGCGGCCTTCCTGGGACACGAGCGGCAGGGACCTACTATGCACTACTCTTCCTCATTGCCCGCGCACGCGGACGTGCAGGCTTCCTAGTCGTGGCGGCGGGGCGCGGCCTCGGCGATGTCCTCCTCGTCATCAGTCTCGTTGAACACTGCCTCGTCGCACTCCTTGTAGGCGGCCACCACCTCCGCCACCCATTGGCGGTACCGCTAGCGGGTGAGCCGAGTCTCGTGGGTCCACGAGCAGCGCCTTGTGCTCTACCAGGTCCGCGTCGGTGCGACTGCCCTGCCGGTGGCAAGCTGGTCCTTCGCCCGCAAGTGCTCCTGCAGGATGTGGTGTTTGTAAGCAGCGTCATCCCGCGCCTCTCGGAACTGCTCCTGCCGCACCATTTCCATGTAATGGGCACGGGCCTCGCCGATGGTCATGGTGAAGTGCACCGGCGATGATGGCGTGGAGGAGGGTGGCGTCGGCTCGTCGTCGAAAACGCCTTCTATTGGGACGTCATCGTCCTCTGACCACAGCCGGCCGACAGCAATGGCGGCCATCCCCTTCTTCTAGTCCAGCGTCAGCCCATTACAGAGAGTTTTGGTGGAGGATCAATCCATGGTGGGAGTGGTGTGGAGAAGGATCTGAGGTGGATGACTGCGGCTATGATCTTGAGGACTTCGTTTTAGATAAGTGAAAGCAATACTATCATCTCACCGATTCATTTATGCGAAAATTTAAGTTTACATCTAAGCACAACATGCATACCGTGTTATTCGATCTTTATGATAAATCATATTACCATGGACCTAGAAGATTTTAATGAAGCATGCAAAATCCCCTAGGGGGGCATCATTAGTGAACCCCATAAGACTGAGTATAATGATTTCCTTGCTAGCATCAATGTGGGAGAAACTAGAGATATTACACAAGCTACCATGGAGAGCATTCACTTTCATGTTATACATTATTTTGCTCTTTTTATAGGTAGATGCATTAACGATAAACATGAGCATAGCCACCTTTGCTTTCCAGATCTTAGTATCCTCAAGTGTGCTGTGTTGGGTGATAAATGATATAACTTGGGGGCTATTATTGTGAGGAGGTTACACCTTAATGCTAAAGATGGAGATTTCTTTGGTGGAATTTATGCCACTTGTCTAGCTAATTATCTTGGGGTGCCTATAAAGGGGAATAATATTGAATTACCACCTTCTTTCCTTGATTATAATGCTTTGGTACGCTACCAGTTTCTTGTGAGGAACGAGCAGTCCCTCCTGTACAGACTAATCTTTGATAGACAGTGTGCTGTCCATATTACCCTTCCTGCTCCTGTATTCTTTAACTTTCAGATAAAACGGAGATATTTTATAACTAGAGAGCGCCTTCAGGCTGCAGCCCTTCAGGCGGTAGCTGCCGCATCCCAGTACAACTCCGACTACAACTTTGGATATCCGCCACGCCAGCCGTGGACCTAGACCAACTTAGGCCAAAAGGCTAAGCTTGGGGGAGTACGTATTTCTCACCGACATTACATTCGTGTTCACACACTCATTTTAGTTGTCGGTGTTCATACTTTTACATTGTATTATCCATGCTACTTTATTTCTTTTTCTCGCTTTCTTCTTCTGCATTTGAAAAAATTTGAGAAAATCCAAAAAAAATAGTTGTAGTTTCTTTCCGTTGCTAGTTTATTTCTTTTTCTCGCTTTCTTCTTGTGCACTCGTAGTGTTTTTTTTAAGTCGTGCTTTGTACTCGCTTCTTCGCTTTGCCGCCTTCTGAACTTTTCTTGTTGGATCTGCATGCATTTCCCTTTTGATATAATATAATAAAAACAAGCACTAGTAGAAAACGGACCTTTTGTCCCGGTTCGTAAGGGCCTTTCGTCCCGGTTCCAGAACCGGGACTAAAGGGTCGTTACTAATGCCCTGACCCTTTAGTCCCGGTTCTAACCAGAACTGGGACAGATGGGCCTCCACATGGCCTGCGCGCCGAGCCCAGGCAGGAGGGCCTTTGGTCTCGGTTGGTGGCACCAACCGGGACCAATAGGCATCCACGCATCAGCATTTCTGTGGCTGGGGTTTTTGTTTTTTTGAAAGGGGCTTGTTTAGGGGTTTTGGGGATTAATTTAGTTTGTTATTAGATAGCTAATAGAGAGAAGTGTGCTCTCTTATATCTCCTTACTTTTCGGCAGGGTGATACTTTTGATTTTTCTGCATTAGGGTGTATAGTTTACGAATTTGTTATAAAAATCATCATAGTTTCAAAAAAAAAATTGCGTGCGTACACCTCAATGAACATGCCATGGTCGGCCGATGGACTACTCGAAAGAACAAAATCGGCCACGTTCATACGCAGTAGAAATCATATGTAGAATATAGATGCCTGTCAGGCTCGCTACTCGCTAGCTACGAAATGACTGTGTGCATCTGTCGGTGCGCATGTCGAAGGTGTTCCCTTCTGTTCAGAAAGGAAGAACAAAAAATGCTACTCCCTCCGTTTACTATGATAAGATTCCTTTTAACAAGTACGAAGATGGCACATGAACAAACTACAAATATCACCGAAGCATTTTGATTGAACAAATAGCGCCGTGATACTGGCTAAGTGATTCAATCTTCGCCCTGAGAGGAAAAAGAAGAAGAAGAAAGTCATGGTCACAAGCCACGGTTCACTGGAGCGGTGTACTAGCTAATCTACAGGTGTCACTCATGATCTTGGTCCTATCTTTTCGTGCAATAATAATACTAGCAAGATATCATTCCTTTATTCAGAAAAAAGCCAATAGCAATGCGACATGTTGCATGCATGATTGCACCTCGCATGTGATTGGTTGGAGGGATGATGGATATATATGGACAAATGGGGCACATGCCACATGACGGTGGGGATGTGCAGGAGATGCGATCGCGATATGTGTCCCCTGCCGTCGAAAAACACGTTTAGCTAATTATTAATCATGTACTCTCCCTTTTCCCTTTCCTGAGAGAGAGCTGAGTGTTGTGTTTTGAAATAGATTCGCCTCCAACTTCACCTCCACCTTCATAACCAAAGCGCCCCAAAACAGGAGCCTAAGAGCATGTACACTCGCTTTCTCAAAACCACCGGACAGTCTGTCCGGTCACAAAAACATGATCTTATTGGGCTTTCCAAACTGACCACGATCGTCTGAGCTGAACGTCACCGCTCAAAACCAGCCTAAATCTGGTGCGGGTTTGGGGAGGCCCAGACGCGCCTTGGCGTGTCCGTCACATTGGACCTGCCCATCCTGGCCAACCCGGATCCCACATATATCCCACATTCGGACGAAACATTATCTCCCTCTCCTCCTCTCCTCGTCCCATCTCCTTCTGATCTATGGCGAGGGATGGCAGTAGCACCGTCTCGAGTGGCTGATCCCGCCACATATATCCCACATCCGGACGAGCAAAAAGAGCTTGGCAATGTCGAGGAGATGGCGCTGCGGGGTCACGGCTGGACCGAGGCAGCAGCGGTGTGGGTGACATCTTCGCCTCCTCCCATCTAGCGCCTAGCTTCGGCCATTCCGTGCCCCTGCAGGTATGTCGCGCCCTCTCCGCATGCTCTACCAGCTCTGGCAGTTCCGCGCCCCTGTAGGTATGCCACCCCTCTCCACATGCTCTACCAGCTCCGGAGGGCGTCCCCGACCACCGGTAGGTACTCGTGCCCTTGCTGGCACCACCACGGATGAGGACACACGAATCCAAGGCGTGGTCTGCCCGCAACGAGCGGCAGCGAAGGAGGTGTTGGCCGCGCGCCAGTGGATCCGAAGAATGCGCTCCGATGCAAAAACGCCAAAGCGCTCCGACTCGCCATCAAGCAGTCGGAGAGTGAGGCAACAACAGAGGCATGGGGGCAAGGCAAAAAGGCCCGACTTGCCAGGAAATGGTGATTTCCTCTGCCCTTTTTTGTCTCTTTGTTTAATTTAATGTTTTTATGTTTAGTATAGTCTGTTGGTGAAGACTTCTTTTTGATTGTCCAATGACTGCTAGGATGTGAATTATGTCGATTATGTCTGAACTATGTCTTTTGTTGGTCTACGTAGGTTTATAGTAGTTTACATTGCATGAGCTGCATGATATATAAGGGTTCAGATATGTGAGGGGCCGGCTGTGGAGGCAATAAAATAAGGGGTGAAAAATCACGATTCGTAGGCACGTCCGGACGCATCCACATACAATATAAGAGCCGAATTAACTACACACACTACTAATCCAAAAACCGGCTCGAAGAGAAAGCCATGGCGCTCGTACAAATTAACCCTCTTTCTTCTCTTTGTTTTCTTTTGCGGGAAAACTTCTGATCTACTCATTTTCAATTATGTCAGTACAACGAACACCAGAAATAATAAAAATTACATACATATTTCGTAGACCACCTAGTGACAACTATAAGCATTGAAACGAGCGGAAGGCGCGCCGTCGTCATCGCCCCTCCATCGCCGGAGTCGGGCACAATTTGTTATAGTAGACAATCGGAAAGTTGTTGTGGTACAGCCCCATAGGACTAGTGCACCAGAACAGCAACTGCCGGCGATGAAGAATAACGTCGATCGAAAGGATTCAAACCGAAAACACACGAACGTAAACGAACAATGACGAGATCCGAACAAATCCACCAAAGATAGATCCGCCAAAGACACACCTTCACACGTCCACCAACGATGCTAGACGCACCGCAGGAAGGGTAGCTAGGTGTGGAGACTTTTATTGCATCTTCAGAAAATCGTCCCCGTCTGGCCTTCCTGAGCAGGATACAAACCTAACTAAACCGAAAGAAACGATTAGAAACGGAGGCCTCTCGCAGGCCCTTGCCAGGATCCACTGCACCCCATGGCTCTAAAGCCACCGGAGACGAGGCGGGCCTGCGGGGGCACCGGCAAGAGGCGGGAACCATAGCTTTTGTTTGGAGGAGGAGGCGGCGGCTTCTTTCTTCTCTCTGTTAGAGCGTGTACGGCCGTCCTAACATCTCTCACCGACAAGAGGAGAATCGTAGTACAGTAGTATAGAGCAGAGCATAAGCAGGCCCACCACGCAGTGTCTGTCCACCCCGGGGTCGGCCGGGTCCCACCGGCAAAGCAGCGCGCATGCACATGCATTGTACAGTAATAAACATTCTAGATTTGGGCCACCAGCAGCTCTTAATTAGTTTGATTTGCTGTCAGAAAAGAATCTCGTCTCATCATCAATCCATTGATCCCAATTAGGAGTATTGTATAATCCGCTGATTTGACCCCACCCAGCGGCTGCAAGTTGCACCACAAAGTATCTAATTGTATCTGCAGCACTAGTCTTAAGTCTTAACTAACCTCGATCCTCGTTGATTCCCTCTCTCTCTCCCACTCTCTTTGTACCTAAGTACATGCTGTACCAGTACGACTGTACGAGTATGCGTACCCAATTGTTCATAATCCGCTGGCTGTGGACCTGTGCTGCATACTCACATGGCTAAGATGTGGGTGCCCCGCCCGCCCGTGAAGCCACAAGGAGGCCAAACGGGCTCCATCTGCATGCATGCATGCTGCTGCTCAAAGTGATATACCATACATGCATATTATCCACAAATGGACTTATGGACACATACATATCACCCATCAATAATGCCCTTCCATTTCCTTCCTAGGTTTTTCCCCTTTCTACTACTAGTTATCTGAAAAAGTGAAAGGAGGAATTGTCGTCACAACCCACCGAATCGGTGCCCCCATATGCCAGCCTCACCTCACCGCTCAAGCACCCTCCACCATGCCTCCCCTTTCGAGCTCTCCCTCTCGCGCGGATGGACACCGAGGACCAGGTAAGCGGCGCTCTTTCTCCAGCCATCGGTTGACGCCGTCGGCGATTCGAGTCTTCCTCTTCTCCGGCCTGTTTGGCGCCTCTCCTTCGAACTGCACTGAATGTGTATGTAAGTTCAATGACCCCCTTCTATGTACTCGTTCTACCTATCTGTGAGCATGTGGTAGGGTTAAATCTGTGACCATCTTATGGCATTGTACACTGCTGATCTGTGAGAATGTGATGTTCTGGTAGCTAGTGGTGATGGATTTGTAGCATGCTAGCTAGGAGTTGTTTCCTTGCCCGGAAGAATTGATAGCTTGTGGTGATGGATTGGTTGTATGCAAGTATGGAAGTATCTGTTTTAGTTTGTTGAACTCCTTGGTATGCATGCCTATGTTTCTTTTGTCGTTCTTCGAAGTCCCAGTTGGAGTCAGGAAAAGACTGGACTTTTATCGATTGCGATTCTTTTGGCAGGGTGATGAACTAAAAAGAAAATACCGTCTAGCTAAGTGGGATATCATCTGTAGACCGAAAGACCAAGGGGGTCTTGGTATTGAGAATCTTGAAGTTAAGAACAGATACCTTCTCAGTAAGTGGCTGTGGAAGTTATCGAGTGAGACTGATACCACTTGTGCGCAAATCCTCCGTAGCAAGTATCTTCAGACCAAAACTTTGTCTCAGGTGACAGTAAGGCCGACTGACTCGCCTTTCTGGAAAGGACTTATGAAAGTCAAACAATCCCTGTTTAATAGGACAAAGTTTATTATTGGTAACGGTGCTAGTACACGATTCTGGGAGGATACTTGGCTCGGAGAGACACCCTTAGCCATTCAATATCCGTCCTTGTATCGTATTTTCAACGACGCAGGTGTTCGTTGCAACGGTATGTCAATCTATCCCCCTTAATATTCAGTTCAGAAGGGCGCTAGTGGGCAATCGTTGGGAAGAATGGCTCCGTCTAGTATGTAGACTGATGGAGGTTCAGCTTTCTCAACAACCCGATGAATTACGCTGGAAGCTTACTAGGTATGGAGTATTTACAGTTAAATCAATGTATATTGATGTTATCAATTCGAGCTTCATTCCTAGCTCCAAACATGTTTGGGCTGTCAAAGTTCCTTTGAAAATAAAAGTGTTTATGTGGTTTGTCGATAAACAAGTTATTTTAACCAAGGACAACTTGACAAAGCGTAATTGGATAGGTCCTACTATGTGTAGTTTCTGTGATCAGGATGAGACGATCAAACACCTTTTTCTTGATTGCCCGCTAGCCAAAGTTTTATGACGGATGGTCCATATTGCTTTTAATATTACTCCACCGAGTTCTGTCAAAACGTTATTTGGGACGTGGCTTAACGGAATAGAGCCCGATTTAGCGAGACATATTCACGTAGGAGTCTGCGCCTTGCCGTGGGCTATCTGGAATTGCAGAAATGATTTGGTTTTTAACAGGACAACACGCATTCATTTTTGCAGGTTATTTTACGAGCCACGGCGTTGATCCGTTCGTGGTCGCTACTCACTCCGACGGAGGCCAGGGAGCATTTGGTTACTGGATCTATCCGCTGGGAGATGGTAGTTCGGGATATCTTCAACCGGTTTGGATGGCGGTCATGTAATAGGATAGGCAATTAGTTTACCTATCTCTCTTTTTTGCCAGCCGGTTGTGGCGTCGTTTATTTGGCTAGTTTGTATTCTAGCTCTTCTGGCTCTGTGTGAGCTCCTTTTATTTTCTTTTGGAGACTTTTAGACCTGTTTGGAACCTATTTATTTGTTTAATAAGAGGGCCGTATGCATCGTTCTGATGCAGAGGCCGGGGAATTCCCCCTTTTCGAGAAAAAAAGATAATCATTTACTTTTTAGATTCTCGGGGCAGCTCTGCTTATTTTTCAGGCAATTCATACACGCATATAAATTGCTGAATTTTAATGAAAAGGAGCGAGGTGCTACTTTTAATTTTCTAACCGACCCTTTTCAGATAACACATGCACGGGTTTAGCCCAGTTGGCTCTGCACATTGAGATGAAACAGCAGGTCATGAGTTTGATCCCTATGAAAATAAACTTATTTTTGCTACCCTCCTCTACAATCTCGGTCCATATGCAAGGGCAAAGTTGCTGTTCACAATCTCGGCCCATGAGGGGCAAAGCCCATGACGGATAGAAAAATGTACTTTGTCGAATCTATACCGATGGCAATATTAGTACCACCTTAGATAAATATAGGAGACGTCCGAAATCAATAAAATCGCGGGACGAAACTAAGAATATCATCTTACTTTATTAGTATATAAGGTATAGATATAGATTTTTTATGTTTAGTACCGTCCGTTGATGAAAACTTGTTTTTTTTTGCTGTTATCCAATGACTACTACGATGTGAATTATGCCGATTATATCCGAACTATGTATTTTGTTGGTCTATGTAGGTTTTTCTTTTTTGCGGGAAAGTCTTTGTAGGTTTATAGTTTACGTTGCGTTGCATGAGCCTCATGAATATAAGGGTTCGAATGTGTGAGACGACTATGGAGGCGATAAAATAAGGGGTAATCGGTCACGATTCATACACACTACCAAGCCAAAAACCGGCTCGAAGAGAAAGCCGTGGCGTTGGTACAAATAAACCCGTATCTTCTCTTTTTTTTTCTTTTGAATATAGTACAGACGCAAGTGCTTATACATGTACGCATACATTTATCCTTATAAACTCACACACGCATATTCTGAGAACATCTCCTTCCACTAAAAGCGTGTCGCCGGAAATCCCGAAATAAATCCAAAAATAATGCAAGCACCAGGATTTAAATCCTGGTGGGCTGAAATACCACCGTCTTTCTAACCATCCAACCACATATTAGTTCACATCTTTTCTTTTGTTAGAGGGTGTACGGATGCCGTACAACCGTCCTAACCTCTGTCACCGACAAAAGGAGAATAGTATAGAGCAGGCCCACCATGCAGTGTCTGTCCCCGGGGTCGGCAAAGCAGCGCGTATGCACATGCACAGTAAATAAACACTTTGGATTTGGGCCACCAGCAGCACTTAATTAGTTTGATTTGCTGTCAGAAAAGAATCTCGTCTCATCATCGATCGATCCCAATAATTATATAATCCGTTTATTTGGCCCCACCCAGCGGCTGCAAGTTGTACGTACGTAGCAGTACCACAAAGTACGATCGATCTGCAGCACTACTGTTAAGTGTTAACTAACCTCCATCTTCATTGATTCCCTCTCTCTCTCCCACTATCTTTGTACGTACGTACGTACGTGCTGTACCAGTACGACTGTACGAGTACGTGCTGGACGCCTGGACCTGTGCTGCATACTCACATGGCTAAGATGTGGGTGCCCCGCCCGCCCGTGAAGCCACAAGGAGGCCAAACGGGCTCCATCTGCATGCATGCATGCTGCTGCTCAAAGTGATATACCATACATGCATATTATCCACAAATGGACACATATATACATATGACCCATCAATAATGTCCTTACACTTCCGACCCAGTAGTAGATTCTTTTTTCTTTTTCCAGTGGAGCCATCTCTTTGTGTGCCAAATGTCCGCGGACACGTCCCATGGACACGTGTGAGACGTGTCGAGGACACGACATGGGATGGAGTCATCACCGAGCATTTGATGTGCGGCTGGGGGATAGAAGGGAGGAATTGGCGTCACAACCCGTCGAATCGGTCGCCCTATATAGCCAGCCTAACCTCACCGCTCAAATTCCTACCACCATGCCCCCTTTCGAGCTCTCCGTTTGGCGCGGATCGACACCGACGACCAGGTAAGTGGTGCTCCTTTTCCGACCATCCGTTGACGGCGTCGGCAATTCGAGTCCTCCTCTTCTCTGACCTGTTCGGCGCCTCCTTCGAGCTGCACAGATGCGTCTGTGAGTTCAATCACCCCCTTCTATGTACTCGTCCTAGCTATCTGCGAGCATATGGTACGGTTAGATCTGTGACCATCTTGTAGCACTGTACACTGTCGAGCTGTGAGAATGTGATGTTCTAGTAGCTAGTGGTGATGAATTTGTAGCATAGGAGTTGTTTTTCTTGTCAGTAATGATTGATAGTTAGTGGTGATGGATTTTGGTAGTATGATTGATGTGTAGTATGCAAGTATGGAAGTATGTGTTCTAATTTGTTGAACTCCTTGGTATGATTTGAGCTGTTGTGTTGAACTGGATGATCCGTCAGGACATGTGTAGTGTTTGTTCATACTGTTCATACATCGTGCTCGTTCATACTGTCCATGTTTAGTGCTCGTATTATACTCGATGTGTAGTGTAGAGAATGATTTGGTGCATCGATAATTGATTGATCGTGCACTAGGCACATATATATAGGTACAAGGGGTGCGACCGGTGTCTTGTCTTCCAAGATACAAGTAAATACAGAGGGAGAGAGACACTACAGGTGCGGCATACAAAACCCAGACCTACGTACATGTACACATGTTCAACACCCCCCCCCCCGAAGTCGAAACATCGCCGGTGACGCGGAGACTGGACCAAAAGCCCTCAAACGTCGAGGTGGGTAGTCCCTTCGTCATGACATCGACGAACTGTTGATCGGTGGGTACATGGAGAACTCGAACACGACCAAGTGCGACGTGCTCCCTGACGAAGTGAATGTCGAGCTCAATATGCTTCGTCCGTCGGTGATGGACAGGGTTGGCGGCGAGATACACCGCGGAGACGTTGTCGCAGTAAACAAGCGTCGCCTTGGTAACCTTGCATAGCAACTCCTGAAGTAGCTGTCAGACGCAAGAGCACTCCGCAACGGCGTTGGCCATGGCCCTATACTCGGCCTCGGCACTCGATCGTGAGACCGCGGGTTGTCGTTTAGACGACCATGAAATCAGAGAGGGCCCAAGGTAGACGCAGTAGCCGGAAGTGGAGCGTCGAGTGTCGGGACACCCAGCCCAGTCGGCGTCGGAGTAGGCGACAAGGCTGGTGTCAGGTGATGCCGTCAGGGTGAGACCCATAGCTGTGGTGCCACGTATGTACCGAAGGATACGTTTCACCAGAGCCCAATGAGTATCACGAGGAGCATGCATATGAAGGCACACCTGCTGGACAGCGTACTGAATGTCCGGACGCGCCAGTGTGAGGAACTGAAGCGCAACGACGATGGAGCGGTAGAAGGGAGCGTCGGACGCCGGAGATCCCTCGACGGCGGACACCTTAGCCTTCGTGTCGACAGGCGTAGGAGCAGGCTTGCAGTTAAGCATGCCCGCTCGCTCCAGAAGCTCGTAGGCGTACTTCTGCTGATGCAAGAAGAAGCCAGTAGCCTGACACACAACCTCGATGCCGAGTGATACGTCCATTTTGCATCATGCTTTTATATCGATATTTATTGCATTATGGGCTGTTATTACACGTTATGTCACAATACTTATGCCTATTCTCTCTTATTTTACAAGGTTTACATAAGGAGGGAGAATGCCGGCAGCTGGAATTCTGGACTGGAAAAGGAGCAAATATTAGAGACATATTCTGCACAACTCCAAAAGTCCTGAAACTCCACGAAGTCATTTTTGAAAATAATAAAAAATATTGAGCGGAAGAAGTACGTCAGAGGGGGCCCCACCTAGCCACGAGGGTGGGGGCGCGCCCTACCCCCCTGGGCGCGCCCCCCTGCCTCGTGGGCCCCCTGTTGGTTCTCCAGTGGCCATCTTCTGCTATATGAGGTCTTTCGTCGAGGAGAAAATCATAGGCAACCTTTCGGGACGAGACTCCGCCGCCACGAGGTGGAACCTTGGCGGAACCAATCTAGGGATCCGGCAGAGCTGTTCTGCCGGGGACACTTCCCTCCGGGAGGGGGAAATCATCGCCATCGTCATCACCAACGCTCCTCTCATCGGGAGAGGGCAATCTCCATCAACATCTTCACCAGCACCATCTCCTCTCAAAACCCTAGTTCATCTCTTGTATCCAATTCTTGTCTCCAAGTCCGGGGTTGGTACTAGTAGGTTGCTAGTAGTGTTAATCACTCCTTGTAGTTGATGCTAGTTGGTTTATTTGGTGGAAGATCATATGTTCAGATCCTTTATGCATATTAATACCCCTCTGATTATGAACATGAATATGCTTTGTGAGTAGTTACGTTTGTTCCTGAGGACATGGGAGAAGTCTTGCCATTAGTAGTCATGTGAATTTGGTATTCGTTCGAAATTTTGATGAGATGTATGTTGTCTAGCCTCTAGTGGTGGTATGTGAACGTCGACTACATAACACTTCACCATTGTTTGGGCCTAGAGGAAGGCATTGGGAAGTAATAAGTAGATGATGGGTTGCTAGAGTGAAGGAAGCTTAAACCCTAGTTTATGCGTTGCTTCGTAAGGGGCTGATTTGGATCCATATGTTTCATGCTATGGTTAGGTTTACCTTAATACTTTTGTTGTAGTTGCGGATGCTTGCAATAAAGGTTAATCATAAGTGGGATGCTTGTTCAAGTAAGAACAGCACCCAAGCACCGGTCCACCCACATATCAAATTATCAAAGTACCGAACGCGAATCATATGAGCGTGATGAAAACTAGCTTGACGATATTCCCATGTGTCCTCGGGAGCGCTTTTCTCCATATAAGAGTTTGTCCAGGCTTGTCCTTTGCTACAAAAAGGATTGGGCTATCTTGCTGCACTTTATTTACTTTTGTTACTTGTTGCTCGTTACAAATTATCCTATCACAAAACTATTTGTTACCACTTATTTCAATACTTGCAGAGAATACCTTACTGAAAACAGCTTATCATTTCCTTCTGCTCCTCATTGGGTTCGACACTTTTACTTATCGAAAGGACTACGATAGATCCCCTATACTTTTGGGTCATCAAGACTCTTTTCTGGCACCGTTTCCGGGGAGTGAAGCGCCTTTGGTAGGTGGAATTTGGTAAGGAAAAATTTATATAGTGTGCTGAAATTTACTGTCACTTGTTACTATGGAAAGTAATCCTCTGAGGGGCTTGTTCGGGGTATCTTCACCCCGACCAGTAGGGAAAAGAATTGCTCCTCAACCTACTGAACCTAATGAAAATGAAAATGTTCCCTTTGAAGTTCCTTCGGGTATGTTAGAAAAACTGCTAGATAATCCTTTTGCAGGAGATGGAACAAAGCATCCTGATGAGCACCTAATATATGTGGATAAAGTTTGTGGATTATTTAAGCTTGCAGGTATACCCGATGATGTTGTTAAGAAGAAGATCTTCCCTTTATCTTTGAGGGGAGATGCATCGATATGGTATAGGCTATGTGATGATACAAGGTCATGGAACTATAAACGATTGAAATTGGAATTTCATCAGAAGTATTATCCTATGCATCTTGTTCATCGTGATCGCAATTATATATATAATTTTTGGCCTCACGAAGGAGAAAGCATCGCTCAAGCTTGGGGGAGGCTTAAGTCAATGTTATATTCATGCCCCAATCATGAGCTCTCAAAAGAAATAATTCTTCAAAGTTTTTATGCTCGGCTTTCTCGTAATAATCAATCCATGCTCGATACTTCTTGTGCTGGCTCTTTTATGATGAAGACTATTGAATTCAAATGGAATTTATTGGATAGAATTAAATGCAACTCTGAAGATTGGGATCTCGACGAAGGTAAGGAGTCAGGTATGACACCTAAGTTCAATTGTGTTAAGTCTTTTATGGATACCGATGTTTTCCTTAAATTTAGCACTAAATATGGACTTGACTCTGAGATAGTAGCCTCTTTCTGTGAATCTTTTGCTACTTATGTTGATCTCCCCAAGGAGAAGTGGTTTAGATAGCATCCTCCCATAGAAGTAAAAGTAGCTGCACCTACTACAGTTGAAGAAAAGACTGTCACTTATACTGATCCTATTGTTCATACTTCTTATGTTGAGAAACCACCTTTCCCTGTTAGAATAAAGGATCATGCTAAAGCTTCAACTGTGGTTCGTAAAAGCAATATTAGAACTTATACACCTCCTGGGCATATTAAATTTGAACCTAATATTGCTATCGTTAAAGATCTCTTGGCTGATAATATTGATGGGCATGTTATTTATTTCTGTGGTGAAACTGCTAGAATTGCTAAACCTTGTGCTAAAGATAAACATAGACCTGTGGTAGGCATGCCTGTTATTTCTGTTAAAATAGGAGATCGTTGTTATCATGGCTTGTGTGATATGGGTCCTAGTGCTAGTGTTATACCTTATGACTTATACAAAGAAATTAAGCATGAGATTGCACCTGCTGAGTTAGAAGATATCGATGTTACAATCAAACTTGCCAATAGAGATACTATATCAGCAATGGGAATTGTTAGAGATGTTGAAGTCTTGTGTGGAAAAACTAAATATCCTACTGATTTTCTTGTTCTTGGTTCCCCACAAGATAGCTTTTGTCCCATTATTTTTGGTAGACCCTTCTTGAACATTGTCAATGCTAGAATAGACTGCGAAAAGAGTGTTGTTACTATTGGCTTGGGTGATATGTCTCATGAGTTTAATTTCTCTAAATTTAGTAGACAACACCGTGAAGAAGAATTGCCTAGTAAGGATGAAATTATTGGTCTTGCTTCTATTGCCGTACCTCCTAGTGATCCTTTAGAACAATATTTGCTAGACCATGAAAATGATATGTTTATGAATGAAAGAAGGGAAATAGATGAAGTATGCTTTAAATAGGAACCTATTCTGAAACATAATTTGCCTGTTGAAATCCTAGGGGATCCTCCTCCACCCAAGGGTGATCCCGTGTTTGAGCTTAAACCGTTGCCTGATACTCTTAAATATGCTTATCTTGATGAAAATAAGATATATCCTATTATTATCAGTGCTAACCTTTCAGAGCATGAAGAAGAGAGATTATTGAAAACTCTGAAGAAGCACCATGCTGCTATTGGATATACTCTTGATGATCTTAAGGGCATTAGCCCCAATCTATGTCAACATAAAATAAATTTGGAGAAAGATGCCAAACCAGTTCGTGATCACCAACGAAGGCTGAATCCTAAGATGAAGGAAGTGGTAAGAAAGGAAATATTAAAGCTTCTCGAGGCAGGTATTATTTATCCCGTTGCTGGTAGTGAATGGGTCAGTCATGTCCATTGTGTCCTTAAGAAGGGAGGTATTACCGTTGTTCCTAATGATAACGATGAATTGACCCCGCAAAGAATTATTACAGGTTATAGGATGGTAATTGATTTCCGCAAATTAAATAAAGCTACTAAGAAAGATCATTACCCCTTACCTTTTATCGATCAAATGCTAGAAAGATTATGCAAACATACACATTTTTGCTTTCTAGATGGTTATCCTGGTTTCTCTCAAATACCTGTGTCAGCCAATGATCAATCAAAGACTACTTTTACTTGCCCTTTTGGTACTTTTGCTTATAGACGTATGCCTTTTGGTTTATGTAATGCACCTGCTACATTTCAAAGATGCATGATGGCTATATTCTCTGACTTTTGTGAAAAGATTTGTGAGGTTTTCATGGATGATTTCTCCGTCTATGGATCCTCTTTCGATGATTGCTTGAGCAACCTTGATCGAGTTTTGCAGAGATGTGAAGAAACTAATCTTGTTTTGAATTGGGAAAAGTGTCACTTTATGGTTAATGAAGATATTGTCTTGGGGCATAAAGTTTCTGAAAGAGGTATTGAGGTTGACAAAGCCAAGGTTGATGCTATTGAAAAGATGCCATGTCCCAAGGACATCAAAGGTATAAGAAGTTTCCTTGGTCATGCCGGGTTTTACAGGAGGTTCATTAAGGACTTCTCAAAAATTTCTCGGCCTCTGACTAATTTATGAAAAAAAGATATACCATTTGTCTTTGATAATGATTGTGTAGAAACATTTGAAATACTTAAGAAAGCATTGATCTCTGCACCTATTGTTCAGCCACCTGATTGGAATTTACCCTTTGAAATTATGTGTGATGCTAGTGATTATGCTGTAGGTGCTGTTCTAGGGCAAAGAGTTGATAAGAAATTAAATGTTATTCAATATGCTAGTAAAACTCTAGACAATGCTCAGAGAAATTATGCCACTACTGAGAAAGAATTCTTAGGAGTTGTATTTGCTTGTGATAAGTTCAGACCTTATATCATTGATTCTGAAGTAACTATTCACACTGATCATGCTGCTATTAAATACCTTATGGAAAAGAAAGATGCTAAACCTAGACTTATTAGATGGGTTCTCTTGCTACAAGAATTTGATTTGCATATTGTTGATAGAAAGGGAGCTAAGAACCCCGTTGCAGACAACTTGTCTAGGTTAGAAAATGTTCTTGATGACCCACTACCTATTGATGATAGCTTTCCTGATGAGCAATTAAATGTCATAAATGCTTCTCGTAGTACTTCGTGGTATGCTGATTATGCTAATTACATTGTTGCTAAATTTATACCACCTAGTTTCACATACCAGCAAAAGAAAAAGTTTTTCTATGATTTGAGGCATTACTTCTGGGATGACCCACATCTTTATAAAGAAGGAGTAGATGGTGTTATTAGACGTTGTGTACCCGAGCATGAACATGAACAGATCCTATGCAAGTGTCACTCCGAGGCTTATGGAGGACACCATGCTGGAGATAGAACTGCACATAAGGTATTGCAATCCGGTTTTTATTGGCCTACCCTCTTCAAGGATGCCCGTAAGTTTGTCTTATCTTGTGATGAATGTCAAAGAATTGGTAATATTAGTAGACATGAAGAAATGCCTATGAACTATTCACTTGTTATTGAACCATTTGATGTTTGGGGCTTTGATTATATGGGACCTTTTCCTACCTCTAATGGATATACACATATTTTAGTTGATGTTGATTACGTTACTAAGTGGGTAGAAGCTATTCCAACTAGTAGTGCTGATCATAACACTTCTATTAAGATGCTTAAAGAAGTTATTTTTCCGAGGTTTGGAGTCCCTAGATATTTAATGACTGATGGTGGTTCACATTTTATTCATGGTGCTTTCCGTAAAATGCTTGCTAAGTATGATGTTAATCATAGAATTGCATCTCCTTATCACCCACAGTCTAGTGGTCAAGTAGAATTGAGTAATGGAGAACTCAAATTAATTTTGCAAAAGACTGTCAATAGGTCTAGAGAGAATTGGTCCAGGAAACTTGATGATGCATTGTGGGCCTATAGAACTGCATATAAAAATCCTATGGGTATGTCTCTGTATAAAATGGTTTATGGAAAAGCATGTCACTTACCTGTCGAACTACAACACAAGGCATATTGGGCTATTAAAGAGCTCAACTATGATTTCAAACTTGCCGGTGAGAAGAGGATATTTGATATTAGCTCACTTGATGAATGGAGAACCCAAGCTTATGAAAATGCCAAGTTGTTTAAAGAAAAAGTTAAAAGATGGCATGACAAAAGGATACAAAAGCATGAGTTTAATGTAGGTGATTATGTATTGCTATACAACTCTCGTTTAAGATTTTTTGCAGGAAAACTTCTCTCTAAGTGGGAAGGCCCCTACGTTATTGAGGAGGTCTATCGTTCCGGTGCCATAAAAATCAACAACTTCGAAGGCACAAATCCGAAGGTGGTGAACAGTCAAAGAATCAAACATTATATCTCAGGTAATCCTATAAATGTTGAAACCAATGTTATTGAAACCGTAACCCCGGAGGAATACATAAGGGACACTTTCTGGAACGTCTCAGACTCCGAAAAGGAATATGTATGTGGTACGGTAAGTAAATCGACTCCAAAACAGTTTTAAGGCAATATTTCTCCGTTTTGGAATATTTAGAAAAATAGAAAAATAGGAAGCAGTCGGGGAAGGACACGAGGGCCCCACGAGGGTGGAGGGCGCGCCCTACCCCCCTGGGCGCGCCCCCCTACCTCGTGGGCACCTCGTGTGCCTTCCGGACTCCGTTTTCTTGCACGATACGTATTTTGATCGGTAAAAAAATCATTATATATTCTCCCGAAGGTTTTGACTCCTGTATCACGCAATTATCCTCTGTTTTCGTTTCGAGCGGTCCTGCTGCAGATTAGAGCAACATGTCGTCCCAGGATTCGGAAGGAGAAAGCTATGTGGATGATTACCTTGCAGATCCTAAGGTCTATGGAGATGTGGAGCATTGTGGTTGGACTACGGAGGAAGAAGAGGAGTATGAACCCAAGAGAAAAGAGGAGGCGAGATCGGAAGAAGATGAAGTCCCACTACCTCAACCTAGGGACATGCATGTGGAGTTCAAAAAGTCAAGCCTCCCTGATAGAGCAAAGAAACTTCAGGTCGAGTTTGTCCCTTTTCGTCTCTTGCAGGAAAACAAGCAGGAATTATGCAAAAAGATATTAAGCCTGGAACAGGAGATTAATGACTTGAGGGATCAAAATTCTGTCCTCAAGCGCAAATTAAGGAAGAAGTCTGCATCATCAGCAACGCCGCCACCTTCTTCACCAACAAAGGAGACATAATCACATGGGTATGGGCAACTTCCAAGCTTGGGGGAGGTGCCCCGGTATCGTATCACCATCACACTCCTATCTTTACCGTTTTTCTTAGTTCGATCCTATTAGTAGTATCTTGATCTAGTAGAATAAAGTTTATGTCATGATCTAGTTTTGAGTTTTTGCTTTATGTTCTCTCTATGTAATCGAGTACGTGGGCTATATATATAATAAAGATTAGTGTTGAGTCAAGGGCTTGATTATCTTGCTATGATCTTGAGTGAATAAAAGAAAAGAGAAAAGAATAAAAAGAAACAAAGAGATCATATTGATCTTATCGAGAGTAACGACTTCACATAGAAAGAGTATGATGATTAAAAGTTGTTGGGAGTTGGCAAACATAGCCTCGGTCATCGTTGCAATTAATAGGAAGTAATAAAGAAAGAGAGGTTTCACATATAAATATACTATCTTGACATCTTTTATGATTGGGAGCGCTCATTAAAATATGACATGCTAAAGAGTTGATGTTGGACAAGGAAGACAACGTAATGGGTTATGTTTTCTTATATCTGAGATAAAGTATATTGTCATGGATCATCCAACATGTTGAGCTTGCCTTTCCCCCTCATGCTAGCCAAATTCTCAGCACCAAGTAGAGATACTACTTGTGCTTCCAAAAATCCCTAAACCAGTTTTGCCATGAGAGTCCACCATACCTACCTATGGATTGAGTAAGATCCTTCAAGTAAGTTGTCATCGGTGCAAGCAATAAAAATTGCTCTCTAAATATGTATGATTGATTGGTGTGGAGGAAATAAGCTTTGTACGATCTTGTGATGTGGAAGAAATAAAAGCGACGGACTGCATAATAAAGGTTCGTATCACAAGGGGCAATATAAAGTGACGTTCTTTCGCATTAAGATTTTGTGCATCCAACCATAAAAGCGCATGGCAACCTCTGCTTCCCTCTGCGAAGGGCCTATCTGTTACTATTATCTTCTACCTTATGCAAGAGTCATGGTGATCTTCGCCTTTCCTTTTTACATTTTATCCTTTGGCAAGCACAGTGTGTTGGAAAGATCCTGATAGATATATATAATTTGATGTAGGGGAGCATGAGTTATTATTGTTGACGTTACCCTTGAGGTAAAAGGTTGGGAGGCGAAACTATAAGCCCCTATCTTTCTCTGTGTCCGATTAATACTCCGTAACCACAAGTATCGAGCGAGTGTTAGCAATTATGAAAGACTTGCGTATGTGAATAGATTATGTGGACTTGCTATAAAGCTCTGACATAGACTCTTTCTGATGTTATGATAAATTGCAATTGCTTCAATGACTGGGATTATAGTTTGCTAGTTCTTAATAAAGTTTCTGATTCATACTTTTGCATTGTGAATAGATTATTACTTGAGCATAAGAAATCATATGACAATATCCATATATGTTGCTGTTATGAGAATAATCATGATGCCCTCATGTCCGTATTTTATTTTATCGACACCTCTACCTCTAAACATGTGGCCATATTTATTGTTATCGGCTTCCGGTTGAGTACAAGCGAGGTCTAAGCTTGAGGGAGTTGATACGTCCATTTTGCATCATGCTTTTATATCGATATTTATTGCATTATGGGCTGTTATTACACGCTATGTCACAATACTTATGCCTATTCTCTCTTATTTTACAAGGTTTACATAAGGAGGGAGAATGCCGGCAGCTGGAATTCTGGGTTGGAAAAGGAGAAAATATTAGAGACCTATTCTGCACAACTCCAAAAGTCCTGAAACTCCACGAAAGTCATTTTTGGAAATAATAAAAAATATTGAGTGGAAGAAGTACGTCAGAGGGGGCCCCACCTGGCCACGAGGGTGGGGGCACGCCCCACCCCCTGGGCGCGCCCCCTGCCTCGTGGGCCCCCTGTTGGCTCTCCGGTGGCCAGCTTCTGCTATATGAGGTCTTTCGTCGAGAAAAAAATTGTAAGCAACCTTTCGGGACGAGACTCCGCCGCCACGAGGCGGAACCTTGGCGGAACCAATCTAGGGCTCCGGCAGAGCTATTCTGCCGGGGACACTTCCCTCCGGGAGGGGGAAATCATCGCCATCGTCATCACCAATGCTCCTCTCATCGGGAGAGGGAAATCTCCATCAACATCTTCACCAGCACCATCTCCTCTCAAAACCCTAGTTCATCTCTTGTATCCAATTCTTGTCTCCAAGTCTGGGATTGGTACTAGTAGGTTGCTAGTAGTGTTAATTACTCCTTGTAGTTGATGCTAGTTGGTTTATTTGGTGGAAGATCATATATTCAGATCCTTTATGCATATTAATACCCCTCTGATTATGAACATGAATATGCTTTGTGAGTAGTTACGTTTGTTCCTGAGGACATGGGAGAAGTCTTGCTATTAGTAGTCATGTGAATTTGGTATTCGTTCGATATTTTGATGAGATGTATGTTGTCTAGCCTCTAGTGGTGTTATGTGAACGTCGACTACATAATACTTCACCATTGTTTGGGCCTAGAGGAAGGCATTGGGAAGTAATAAGTAGATGATGGGTTGCTAGAGTGACAGAAGCTTAAACCCTAGTTTATGCGTTGCTTCGTAAGGGGCTGATTTGGATCCATATGTTTCATGCTATGGTTAGGTTTACCTTAATACTTTTGTTGTAGTTGCGGATGCTTGCAGTAGAGGTTAATCATAAGTGGGATGCTTGTTCAAATAAGAACATCACCCAAGCACCGGTCCACCCACATATCAAATTATCAAAGTACCAAACGCGAATCATATGAATGTGATGAAAACTAGCTTGACGATATTCCCATGTGTCCTCGGGAGCGCTTTTCTCCATATAAGAGTTTGTCCAGATTTGTCCTTTGCTACAAAAAGGATTGGGCCACCTTGCTACACTTTATTTACTTTTGTTACTTGTTGCTCGTTACAAATTATCCTATCACAAAACTATCTGTTACCACTTATTTCAGTACTTGCGGAGAATATCTTGCTGAAAACCGCTTATCATTTCCTTCTGCTCCTCGTTGGGTTCGACACTCTTACTTATCGAAAGGACTACGATAGATCCCCTATACTTGTGGGTCATCACCAAGGAAGTAGTGGAGAGCCCCCAAATCCTTGAGGGCGAACTCAGTGTCGAGGCGAGCTGTGATCTGCTGAAGAAGCGCTGGCGAAGAGGAAGTCAGGATGATGTCGTCGACGTACAGGAGGAGGTACGCGGTGGCGGGACCTTGGTGATAAACAAACAGGGAGGCATCAGACCGTGTGGACCAGAACCCCTGCTGCTGAAGGAAGGCCGCGATCCGCTGGTACCAGGCCCAAGGTGCCTGCTTCAACCCATAGAAAGAACGGGAAAGCAAGCACACGTGGTCCGGATAGTCGGTGTCGACGAAACTAGTAGGCTGCTGACAAAACACCTGCTCGTCGAGATGGCCATGCAAAAAGGCATTAGACACATCGAGCTGGTGAACTGGCCAGGCACGAGAAACAGCAAGCTCGAGGACAACGCGAATTGTGCCCAGTTTGACAACCGCGGCGAAGGTGTCGGTGAAGTCCACGCCGGCACGCTGGCGAAAGCCGCGCACCACCCAACGCGCCTTGTAGCGCTCGAGAGAGCCGTCGGGGCGAGTCTTGTGGCGGAAGACCCACTTGCCGGTGATCACGTTGGCACGGGGAGGCCGCGGGACAAGCTGCCACGTACGGTTGCGCTGCAGGGCGTCAAACTCCTCACGCATCGCAGCAAGCCAGTTCGGATCCTGAAGAGCTGTGCGAGCAGAGGTGGGGAGTGGAGACGGTGTCGAGGTAGATGTAGCACACGTGTACTCGTCAGACGTGTAGCGCGTGCTAGGATGAAGTGTCCCAGTCCGAGCCCGAGTGACCACACCGGGGAGGGGTGTAGCCTCGACGACGGGACGGCCGAGGGGGCCGCGGCAGGGGCCTCCGAGGGAGCCGTGGCGGCGGGGGCGGCCGAGGAGGCCGCGGCGACGGGGCCTGCCGAGGGGGCCGCTGAGGGGGCCGCGGTGGGGGGCGCAGCGGGGGCCACGGTGACAGGAGCTGCTGGCGCGGGAGACGCCGAGGGTGATGGTACCTGCTGAAACGGGAACACCAGCTCATCAAAGTACACATGCCGCAAAATGAAAACGCGGTGGGACACTGCATCATAGCACCGGTAACCTTTGGTGTTGGGAGGATAACCAAGGAAGATGCATGGAAGCGACCGGGGAGCGAGTTTGTGAGGAGCAGTGGACGCAGTGCTAGGATAACAGAGACACCCAAAAATGCGAAGACCATCATAAGATGGAACTGCACTGAAGAGGAGCTGGTGAGGAGTGTAGTTCCAGCGCGAACGACACGGGCGAATGTTAATGAGAAGGTTGGCGGTCGCGAGCACGTCCGACCAGAACCGAGGAGGCACGTAGGAGTGGAAGAGCAACGTGCGGACATAGTCATTAAGGGTGCGAATGACGCGCTCGGTGCGACCATTCTGTTGTGACGTGTAGGGACAAGTGAGGCAAAGAATGGTGCCATGCGACGCAAGAAGATTGCGGACGGCAACGTTGTCAAACTCCTTGCCGTTGTCAGTTTGCAAGGCGAGAATGGGACGACTGAACTGTGTGGTGACATATTAATAAAAAGTTGTGAGTGTGGCGAGAGCGTCAGACTTGCGACGAAGAGGAAATGTCAACACATAATGGGTAAAATCATCCAATATCACCAAATAGTATAGATAGCCCCTGTTGCTCGCAACTGGGGATGTCCAAACATCACTATGCAATAACTGAAACGGAAAGGTGGAAATGTTTGTGGACTCGCTAAAGGGGAGACGAACGTGCTTGCCAAGATGGCAAGCATCACAAGTGTGGTCGTCAACCTTATTACATGAGAAAGAAAAACTCTGAAGAATCTGACGCATAACGGTGGAGTTGGGGTGACCGAGGCGGGCGTGCCAAAGATCGACACTAGCGGCGAAGACGGTGGGACGAGGGTGGTGGTGGCGCAGGAGGGATGCACCGGGTAAAGCTCGTCCGGTCTATCACATCGGTGGAGTACCATCCGTGTACGGGCGTCCTTCATAGTTATAGGATTCTCACGAGCAAGACGACGAACAGAAACTAGATTAGTGACTAAGTTGGGAGATACAAGAACATTAGACATGTTAACGGGAGTAGAAGTAGAAGGAAACGACATATGACCAACAAGTGTAATGGGTAGAGAGGAACCATTACCAACGGTGATGCGAGTGGGAGTATGAACAGGAGTGGCAGACGTGAGGTTACTGGGATGAGCAGTCATGTGAGCGGTGGCGCCCGAGTCCATGTACCAGTCACCACCGCCACCGTAGGAACTCGGTGACGGGGCGGAGTGTGATGTCTACTACACAACCTTCTTCTTGTAGACGTTGTTGGGCCTGCAAGTGCACAAGTTTGTAGGACAGTAGCAAATTTCCCTCAAGTGGATGACCTAAGGTTTATCAATCTGTGGGAGGCGTAGGATGAAGATGGTCTCTCTCAAGCAACCCTGCAACCAAATAACGAAGAGTCTCTTGTGTCCCCAACACACCCAATACAATGGTAAATTGTATAGGTGCACTAGTTCGGCAAAGAGATGGTGATACAAGTGCAATATGGATGGTAGATATAGGTTTTTATAAACTGAAAATATAAAAACAGCAAGGTAGCAAGCGGTAAAAGTGAGCGTGAACGGTATTGCAATGATAGGAAACAAGGCCTAGGGTTCATACTTTCACTAGTGCAAGTCCTCTCAACAATGATAACATAATTGGATCACATAACTATCCCTCAACATGCAACAAAGAGTCACTCCAAAGTCACTAATAGCGGAGAACAAATGAAGAGATTATGGTAGGGTACGAAACCACCTCAAAGTTATTTTTTCCAATCAATCCGTTGGGCTATTCCTATAAGTGCCACAAATAGCCCTAGAGTTCGTACTAGAATAACACCTTAAGACGCAAATCAACCAAAACCCTAATGTCACCTAGATACTCCAATGTCACCTCAAGTATCCGTGGGCATGATTATACGATATGCATCACACAATCTCAATTCAATCTATTCAACCAACACATGGAACCTCAAAGAGTGCCCCAAAGTTTCTAGCGGAGAATCACGACGAAAACGTGTGCCAACCCCTATGCATAGGTTCCCAATGTTACGAAACCCGCAAGTTGATCACCAAAACATACATCAAGTGGATCAATAGAATAACCCATTGTCACCACGGTTATCCCACGCAAGACATACATCAAGTGTTCTCAAGTCTTTGAAGACTCAATCCGATAAGAAAACTTCAAGGGGAAAACTCAATACATTACAAGAGAGAAGAGGGGGAGAAGAAACATAAGATCCAACTAAAATAGCAAAGCTCGCGATACATCAAGATCGTGCCAAATCAAGAACACGAGAGAGAGAGAGAGAGATCAAACACATTGCTACTGGTACATACCCTAAGCCCCGAGGGTGAACTACTCCCTCCTCGTCATGGAGATCGGCCACCGGTGAGGGATCCCCCCTCCGGCAGGGTGCCGGAACAGGGTCCCGAGAGGTTTTTGGTGGCTACAGAGGCTTGCGGTGGCGGAACTCCCAATCTAATCTCTATTCTGGAAGTTTTGCGATACGTAGGTATATATGGGTGCAAGGGGTACGTCGGTGGAGCTTCAGGGGCCCCACGAGGTAGGGGGCGCGCCCTAGGGGGGTGGGCGCGCCCCCCACCCTCGTGGCCAGCTCCCGTATCTTCTGACGTAGAGTCCAAGTCTATCCGGTGGCTTTCCTTCCAAAAATTACTTCTCCAGTTGATTTCGTTCCGCCCTCGAAACACTGAAATAGGCATAAAACAGCAAATCTGGGCTGGGCCTCCGGTTAATAGGTTAGTCCCAAAAATAATATAAAAGTGGATAATAAAGCCCAATAATGCCTAGAACAGTAGATAATATAGCATGGAGCAATCAAAAATTATAGATACGTTGGAGACGTATCAGAGTGCAGGGCGGCGAGAAGGGCCGGGTCCCATGGCGGCGGCACCTGAGGAGGGTAAAACCCCCCGTAGGCGGGCGCGGGGGCGGCGCCGAAGGCGGGCGCGGCGGCGGTGCCGAAGGCCGGCGCCGTAGGCAGGCGCGGCCCCGTATGCGGGCGTGGGCTGAGGCGCGGCACCATAGCCGCTGTAGGGAGCGGCGTTCTGCGCGGCGAAGAGGGCCTGATGGCTCGCTGGACGAGGCACAATGATGCCCAGGGCGGGAGCCCGAGGGACCGGCATCGAGTACGCGTGGACAACGCCGGTCCACGGGTTGGTGCCGTACG
>NC_041384.1:713983-752251 GCF_002162155.2 Triticum dicoccoides | reverse complement strand
GGCCACCCCGCGGCGGTTGCCGCGGCGCCCGCCACCGGGCTGCTGGGGGCCAGCGGGAGGGGCAAGGGGCGCAGGCGGCAGGAGGAAGTACCCCGAAGGCGCGGGGGGCGGCGGCGGCTGGCGCGACGCTGGTGGGGCGGCCGGTGGTGGGGCGCCACGGGAAGTGTCGGCGGCGAGGGCGTGATGCTGCATGCGCTTCTTGACCCCCTTCATCCGGCGCTCCTCCAACCGCAAGTACGCCACAAACTTGGGGAAGGAGGGCTCCGGCATCAAGGTGAGGTTGGAGGCGTCGTCGTCGAAGTCCTCGTTGAGGCCGGCGGTGAGCGTGCTGAGGAGGAGGTCGTCATCAACCTTGGCGCCAAAGTCGCGGAGCTCATCCGCCAACGTCTTCAGGCGGCAGCAGTAGTCATCTATGGACTGTTCATCCCGGTGACAGTCAAAATAGTCCCGCTGCAAAAAACGCGGCGCTGAAGCTTGTTGTCGGTGAAGAGGCTGTTCTGCTTGACCCACAAGGCGCAGGCGTCGTCGCCGGTGCTCACAACTGTGTGGAACAGGTCCTTGGAGATGGTGGTGAAGAACCACCGGATGATGGTGGCGTCGATCGCGGTCCACTCAGCGCCATCCACCATGGCGCGGGAGTCAACGGTGCCATCCACATGATCCACGAGGTTGTTCTCGCGGAAGAGCAGCGTGAAGTACGTCTTCCACGCGAAGTACGTGGAGTTGGAGGCGTCGAGGACGACGGGAACGCGTGCATGGACGTTGATGTCGCGGATTTTCGCAGGGTCGACGGCGAAGGGGTTGGAGTAGGTGGAGGCGTTGGACGATGTGGCGGTGAGGAGGTGGTGTAGGGGGCGGCGCGGCAGGAGGGCGGCGCGGCAGGAGGGCGCGCGCGGCGGGGTGGAGAGGACGGCGCGGCAGGAGGGCGGCGCGGCGGGGAGGTGGGTAGCGGTGGCGGTGTGGGGCGGCGCCGAAGGCAGCGAAAGATTGCGGCGGCGGCGGCTAGGGTTAGCGGAAGTGGGGAGATCGACTTGCGATAGATACCATGTAGAGAATGATTTGGTGCATCGATAATTGATTGATCGTGCACTAGGCACATATATATAGGTACAAGGGGTGCGACCGGTGTCTTGTCTCCCAAGATACAAGTAAATACAAAGGGAGAGAGACACTACAGGTGCGGCATACAAAACCCAGACCTACGTACATGTACACATGTTCAACATGTAGCGTGCTCCACTCTTGTTGATGCTTATGCTTGTACGACATAAGCACGCAAGAGTTTACTCAGGCCCTTGTCGTGTCCCAGAGCCAACTTGCGCCATCTTCAGGGCTTCTACGATATGTGACCTTGGCTCGCAGTGCCAATTGCAAAATCTGGACCGACCATTGGACCAATGGTAGATCCGCGGCCGAGATCACCCCTCTCATCTCCCGGCTTGTCTCTCGACGTCATCACAAGACACATGTCGTCGAAGATGGCCTTCACCTATGTTCCTGGGTGCAGGATATCCACGGGGCGCTCGAACCCCCGTTGGAATCTTACGTGGAGGCCATGGGCCCCGCTTCACGTCAAATTCTTCCTCTGGCTGTGCATGCAGGACCGATGTTGGGTGGAGGAACGCTTGGCCCGCCACGGCCTACCCCATGAGGCGACATGCGCCTTCTCGATTAAGAACCCAAAATGATGCAACATCTTCTTGCAGGATGCTCATTCTCCAGGCAGGTATAGCTTTAGATTCTTGGTTGGGTGAGGGCAACATATGACTTACCGATCTCTGGCACTCCCTTCCAGACAAGACTGCCTGGTGTCATGTGACCATGCTCTGGCCTCAACTCGCAAGGGCATGTCATCTCTCATAATCCTCGCTGCATGGTGGCTACGGAAGCATGGTAATGGACGCACCTTCGATGACAACCGACCATCAATCACCCACATCTTTCTTCGGCACTATCAAAGATGAGGCGCGCCTATGGGCTAAGGCAGGCGCAAACGAGCTTAGAAACATCCTTCCCGGCACTTAGTTTGTGGTTGTATGGGGGGGGGGGGCGAGCAACCCCTTGCCTTCTCTTCTGCTCCTACGCTCGCTACCATGCCTGCTCGCACACTGATTGTAACCCCGATGCTACAACTCTCCTTCTGTCAATGAAAAGACACGCAACCTTTGCGTATAAGTGAAGAAAAAAAATGCAATCATATTGCATTCATTCAACAAGTCCACAGTCGAGTGAGGAAAATATTCAAGCAAGTCAAGGCTCTTCTTAGCCGAGGAGAGACCAAGTCCTGGTTCACTTTCACTCACTGTCACTCTCCCACTCTCTGCCAAACCAAAAGCTATCTCATTTCGCATGTTACTCTGCTCTGCTCTTTGGCTCCTTCCTCCTCGCTGCTGGCCGCTCTCCAAAACCACGGCCCCCATCGCCCTCCTCCTCCTCCTCCTCCCGCAATCATCCATAGCTTCGCAGCACCATCTTCATCCTCCCTAGCACGCGATGGGCCTCTTCGGCAGTAGCAGCGGCATGGGTAAGGGCAAGGGCACCCCCGGCGCCTCGTCCTCCCGTGCTCCTCCTCCCCCTCCTCCTCCGGCGCCGGCGCGTTTTCGCCTAGGTCGCCGGCGCCTGCACATCCCGGTGCACCAAGCGCGGTGGTGCTGGGAGTAAATGCAGCCGCTTCCCTACCCCGATGTGAAGCTACCGCACCACTGGCACCTGGATCCGCACCGGATCCCGGTGCCAGCGGTTCCGCAGACCCAGCGGGCGCACGACGAGGAGGTGCGCAGAGGCTGCGTGCAGCTCACGTCGGAGCAGCGGCGGATGCCGGAGTACGCCGCCGACTCTCCCAACTGGGAGGCTTGGTTTGCCCTCGAACACGAGGAGCAATGGCGTTCAGGCGTCGACGCCATCCCGCCGCCGTTTCCACCGCTGCCCACGCGGGTAGAGCCGGAGGAAATGGAGGCGGAGGCAGAGTACCAAGCCACCCTCGAGGAGGCCCTGCAGCACGCTCTGGAGGCTAGCCGTCTTGAGGAGGACGCACACTGGGATGGGCTGGAGCAAGCTCTTGCCCTGTGGGCGGAGGGGGACTTTGTCCACACCCGGCTCTTCGTCCTGCCTCCGCCCGTCGAGCCCAAGCCGGAGCCGACGCGGACAAGCTCCCCGCCTCCACCCACTTGGTCGGAGGAGGCCTACACTTGGACGGACGAATACCGCGAGTGTGTGAGCGCGCCTCCTGTCCACTTCGCCGCGACGCCGGCGCAGGAGGCGGCCCACCTTGAGCGTTGAAAGGCGCACTGGCTCCGCCAGGAGCAGGCCGACGGCGAGCGGCAGATGCGCTACGAGGCGATGCTGCAACGCGACGCGGAGGCGCTCCGGCTTTAGGAGGAGGAGAAAAAGCAAGTCAAGGCTGTTGGTAGTAGAGGAGAGACGATGGCTCTCAAGACCAAGTCCTGGTTCACTTTCACTTTCACCCACTGTCACTCTCCTACTCACTGTATCACTCTCTGCCAAACCATCCAAAAGCAATCTCATTTCGCATGTTACTCTGCTCTGCTATTTGGCTCCTTCCTCCCCGCTGCTGGCCGCTATCCAAAACCACGGCACCCATCGCCCTCCTCCTCCTCCTCCTGCAATCACCCGCAGCTTCGCAGCACCTTCTTCCTCCTCCCTCAGACACACACACCACCATCCTCTGCCGTTTCTTCCATTGGATGTGAATGGAAGGTCGGAGGACACTGGAATGTAGGGCCGGGTAAAGAAAAGGAGCAAGAAACGGCAGCAGCCGCCTGAAATCTCTCCCTCCGCCTTTACTCGCCGGGAGCCCCGGGCCTGATCTGATCCGATCTGATTCGGAGTGATTTCCGGGCGCCTCGTTTTCTAGCCGCCCGCTCCCCCCGGAGGCCAGAGCCGTGAGCTCCGCCGACGGGGAGAAAAGAAATGAAGAGCCTGCAGTGCTTCAAGCAGGGCGGCGGGGATGGCGCGGGGAGGCGGCTGGAGCGGCGGCTGTCGCTGGGGGACTACAAGAAGGCGGTGTCCTGGTCCAAGTACCTGGTGGCGCCGCCGGGGGCCAAGATCCGGGGCGGCGGCGAGGAGCTCTGGAGCGCCGACCTCTCCAAGCTCCAGATCCGCGCGCGCTTCGCCTCCGGCCGCCACAGCCGCGTCTACTCCGGCCGCTACAACGGCCGCGAGGTCGCCATCAAGATGGTCAGCCAGCCCGAGGAGGACGCCGCGCTCGCCGCCGAGCTCGAGCGCCAGTTCGCCTCCGAGGTCGCGCTCCTCCTCCGCCTCCGCCACCACAACATCCTCTCCGTACGCTCTCTACTCCCAACCCATTTTTTACCTTCTCTTTCAGCCATTGTTTTCACCACGGATTAGTTAGATTAGATTAGATTAGATATATATGAATCTGAATTGAGTAGTAAATTGGTTGTGTTGTTGGTGCCCATGCCTGAGGATTTGCCATCCCAACCGATCTTCACATTAAAGGTGCAAACTTTACGCTTTCGTCGGTTGGATCGACAAGGGGAAATAATTGTTCATGCCTCTTTACACTATGTATGCATGTATAACCTGAACAAGAGGGAAAGAACATGGCAGACAAGCTTCTTTCCCCTATCAATTTTATTGTTCTTTTTTGAGGAAAAAAAACAGTGGTCCTTCCTCGGCGATTTCCGTTAAAGAAACCGCGGGCCACAAAGCATCTACACTTATAAATTGTGAATTTCAGGTAGTAGTTAATGTTTGTGATGGTGAAATCCCTTGACACTTATGGATCTGCTGGAACAAATCTTTAGTAAGGCATGATTGTTTGTTTCCTCCATAGTAGTTCACTGTCTCCATACTGATTGCTGTCCATTCGTAAACCATGACTTTTAGTTGGCAATAGCACTTTGTACTTTTGCCTAAATTATGTTAGTAGAGCCCCTGTTTGTACAGTCTGGACGACTAAGTGCACCAAAGCAACCTTGCAAATATTTTTATTCTCTCTGTGGTTTTGGATGGCGGTAAAACGGAATATTTCGGACAAGAGTGTCGCAGAAGGCTTGACGAGTTCACGACACCTACAGCTCTGTACACGATAAGCCGATAACGTTAGATACATGGATTTTCTAATTAAAGTGGGTGGTGGACCATGTAGGGCGCGCCCACTCTTAAGTCTTAACTGCTTTCAGATGCAGAGAAAAGCGCATCTTATCGTTTAAGTGTTTAATAACGAGAATCGACTCGGAGAGTGATAGATAGATAGATAGTTCATGTGCAGATAAATATCAATCCCGCTTTTCCCTTTGCTAAGTGTGGCCCTGTCTCACTCGGCCCCACAAGTCACATGGAGAAAAGGTTTAGTTGGCTGCATCAAATGGATTATTAAGCTAGAAAGTTCAAACGGTATTATGGTTGGTACTACTTAAGTTCATACTGTTCTCTGTATCTGCTTTTAGGCACTGCCAACCTCCGAATATTCTCCATATCTCATACTGTGCTTTTCTATGAAGCAAAGTTTACATGCTGGGTTGTGAACATATGTCAGTAATAAGGTTGAAACAATTTTTCTTATGATCCATGTTGTATTTGAAATGATTGGAATACTTAGTTACTTTGGTGTATCAACCCTTCTTGTTAAGTCTCTGTTTGGAATGGAATATAATGGTAATCTTCTGATTTTGCAGTTCGTTGCAGCATGCAAGAAACCACCAGTGTTCTGTATCATCACTGAGTACATGGCAGGGGGTTCCCTTAGGAAGTATCTACACCAGCAAGAGCCTCATTCAGTCCCCATCGAACTAGTTCTGAAACTAGCTCTAGACATTGCCCGTGGGATGAGCTACCTGCACTCACAGGGGATACTCCATAGGGACCTGAAGTCAGAGAACGTGCTTCTCGGGGAAGATATGTCCGTCAAAGTGGCGGATTTCGGGATCTCATGTTTGGAGTCGCAGTGCGGTAGCGGCAAGGGGTTTACGGGGACCTATCGGTGGATGGCTCCTGAAATGATCAAGGAGAAAAACCATACTAGAAAAGTCGATGTGTACAGCTTTGGGATCGTCTTGTGGGAGATTTTAACTGCTTTGGTTCCATTCAGCGAGATGACACCTGAGCAGGCTGCTATAGCTGTCGCCCTCAAGGTATGTTTGTTGATGGACCACTTGTTTTATGTGTGGATGCTACTTTCTCGCTCCCAGATTCTGGAGACTAATTTTGATTCGTGGCATACCATGGTAGAATTGCTTGTCCGTCATCCGACAGATATCTTGTTTTATGTGCTTGATAAGTATACATAGCATGTTCGTCAGCTCAGTTTCGAGAATTGAAGTGTGTTGGTGTGCTCAGCTGTCAATGTTATTCTTCGCTGAATTTCGTGATAATTCCCCAATTTGTATTGTACAACAAACATAAATATCTGGCAAGTACCACCATAGGCATACTTCTTAAGTTTGGGCAAATATTTGTTTATTCTTACTGTCGATTTCTACATGCTTTTTGTAACACCAGCTAATTTTCTTTGCAGAATGCGAGGCCACCGCTACCTGCTTCGTGCCCTGTGGCCATGAGCCATCTGATATCTCAGTGCTGGGCGACAAACCCGGAAAGAAGACCTCAGTTTGACGATATCGTCACGGTCCTCGAGGGCTACAAGGAAGCGCTTGACAACGACCCGTCATTCTTCCTGTCATACATACCGCCTCCGCCGCAACACCACCCGCAGCACCAGCAGAGCCTTCTCCGGTGCTTCCCTCGGGTGAAATCAGTGCGACGGTCCGCTTCTCTCAAGGCATGATGTCTGCGGGCGGTGCTCCTCCTTCATCCTCGCCATGTATAATATGCACCTTTCTCTGAGTTTCTTCCTCTCTATGTGCCGGCCCTCTATTATTGCGGCATCTAGGCTTGCTCCAATTTCGTTTTTCCTTTCTTCTTGGTTATTATGATTGCCATCATTGATGATGCCGTCGAAGCCGCCGTGCGTTTCTATCTAGATATGACAAAGCAGTTCTCCCTGCAGATTATCTATCGGCTGCCGTCTACTTGTGACCGAGTGATGGAACCATGAACTAGCTAGCTTTTGTAATTGTAATTATAACTGAGCTCTTCATGAATCGTGTTCCTACTCTTTTATCTGCTTCAGCAAGAATTACCATTATCTTAGCCTTACATAACTGAGCTTCTCCGAAGGGATTGCCATTTTGTCGCACTACATGTAAAACTCCTGGGCATGAACTTTCTACCATGCTGCATCAAGAATACACAATGTTGTACAGATAGAAGGCAAAATTCCTGTCACATGAACTGGCTTTCATACTGTAAAATTCAAGGGAGAAGGGCATAATAGCATATTCAGTTTGATTTGCCTAGCGCCGACTTGTTGGATATTTGAGATCTTGGGAACAAATTGAAAAGAGACAGTCCCATAGAAGAGTAAAATGCGAGCAAACCCATAGAAGCAATCATCAACCTCAAACCTCCAGAAACAATTTGGTAGGTCCAGAAGCTCGCGTGCTGCGTGGCAAGCCTTAGCCGGTTCATATCCAGGCTCAGGAGAAAGGCCCCGCCGCTTTATCGAGTCCTGTGCAAGAACGAGTTCTACTGGAGCGGATAAGGTGAGGGCCGTGTTCGAAGACCTCAAGCGCCTCCTACAATCCAACCCATTGCTCGCCTCCCCCACATAATCCGAGCCGCTGTTACTATACATATCCACTACCACGCAAGTGGTAAGCGTGGTTACAACGGTGGAAAGGGAAGAGTGGGGAACAACATCCCTAGTTTCATCTTTATGTTCTCTGTATCATGTGATAAATAATTTGTATAATTAACAATTTGTGTGATGAACTATGTAATAATTTGATGTTTTGGATTGATAAATTTAATGTTATGTTTGTAGTATTTGTATTGTTTTGTTCTGTAATTATTTGAGATGAGTTTGATATGAATATGTTCGTTAAATATATATGCAATTGTCGTGCCTAATATAGGGCAGCTCTTGGAGCAGTTTTGTGCCCTATTTTAGGGCTGTTGTTGGAGCAAAAAGAATTCAAGTGAGGCAAAACCAACTTCTTGGTGTGCAGTAACTATTTTTTGCTGTTCTATTATAGGGATGTTGTTAAAGATGCTCTAAGGGACAGAGACTTGGAAGTGCTTTGATGTATCTTTTAGTTTCATCGCGTTTTGTGTCACTGCCACGTGAAAGACTCAAGTGAACGATTCATAAATCTTTTACAATTCAGTAAATGGCACAAATTAACAATAATTTCATGGATAAGATGCCCACCCCCCAGTAGATAAATGGTTTCGGTGCTAATCTACCCAATTTCTCTTTCAAAATTTACTTATATTTCCATAGAGTTCCTTTTTTATAACTTGAAAACATATTGCAATAAAGAACCACTGAAAAAAATCACATGTGCATGATAATCTTCAATTCAGTTCAGCCTCCCGCCGTTGTCTTCCTCCTCCTCAAGCTTCTTGGATGTGTACAGCTTATATAAGTAACAATATACCAATTGTAACCCAAAGGAATTCATCACACGTACATAAATAATAAGTGTTTCACCTACATGAATATTGATTTCCCCTTTATATATACCCTTTTCTTTGAAGACTAGTAGATGGTATGTTGTGTGCCTTCACTTTGTTTTAACTCATTGGTAGCACTAGCTTAGTCCATCAAGTAGGCAACAACTACACAAACAACAAGGTATACATGAGAGAAGACAAAGAGTCAAATGGACACATAACTGGGAATAGGAGGCATCAGTAACCGTGTTGGAGTGACTATCTTATATGTGACGAGACTGAAACCACTGTCATGCCGTGTCTTCATGTCGAATCATGGGAGCTGCCAAAACTGCATGGAAGAAATGCAAAAAATGATAAGCATTATAAATGCAAAAAATGATCAAAAAATGATATTGTGCACGGGAATGCTACGCAAGTAGAAATGACTTTCTTGTTGCTAGAGACAGCTACCTAACATGGCTTTGATGTAAGTTTGAGTTTCACCACAATCGGCGTTGCTACCGTTCGAGGAAATCAAGTGAGGAATGTTCATATACTTCATACAATCTAGTTAATGGAGCAATTCAGTAACAATATTCCCAATTGCGGAGACGCACCAAAAGAAAATCCGCTACAGAGCATATGAATTTTATTAATTGCTACTCTAACCAATTTCCCTTTGAATAGTTATTTATACCCATATGAAAAAAAAGCACCTATGAAGATAAAAGACATGTGAATAATAATATTCAGTTCAGCTGCCCAACGTCGTCTTCTCCTACACCTTGCAATAGTTCATACCCATCGTAACTCAAAGGAATTCATCAGACATAGATAATAATAAGTGCTTTACCTACACGAGTATTGGTTCCCCCTATATATGTACCCCTTTCTTTGAACAAGAGTAGATAGCATGTTGTGTTGTTTCACTTTCTTATAATTGGTCAGTAGCACTAGCGTAGTCTATCAAATAGGCGATGACCACCCAAACAAACAGAGGATGAATGAGAAAAATAAAGTCAAATGGGCACACAACAGGGAATTGGAGGTGTTGGTAATTGTTTTGAAACATCGATTCTAGCAAGTGGATTGAAATGACCGTCACCCCGAGCGAGCGAGCGGCTGAAATTGCATCGATCGAATGCTCAAAATTGAAAGAACGACTTCCGTGTTTTTCTAACACTTCATAGCGCGCAAGTGCTCATATATACACGAATACACTCATCCATATGAACGCACACACGCACACCATACCCCATATGAGCACCGTAGAGAGTCTGAGCCAGCATTGTCATCTTGAGATTTTACGAAGCCACCGTAGGCACCTCATAGTCGACAGGACGTCTCTTCCCAGTGAACGCATATCGCAGGAAATCATGAAATAAATTCTGGATATATGCGAGCATCGGGACAGCTACCTAAGACCTTTGCCAAATTATACCCACTTTCGTATGTACACGTCGTACAGATACCTTCTGTATGAGGCTCTCTGCTTTTGTTCTCGCGTGCCTGGCCGGACCATTTAGTCAAGTCCGTCAGTTTTATGTAGAAAAAATACTGCAAAAAAGGAGATCATGAGGACTCAAACTCAAGTCTTCGCACAAGTGCCTTTGATTTCATATAGCATGAATTATATAAGAACAAACAACAATGTTCATATGTAGAAAACATTTCTGAAAAAACCCAAAACTTTTCTTGAAAAAAATGTGAACAATTTAGAAATGCTGAATACTTTAAGGAAATATCTAATAATTTATGAAGATCCATTTTTTTGAAACATTTTAACTATTATCGAAACTCAAAACATATTTACAAAAAAATTGGAAATTGTTTGGGATTCCGAACATTTTTCAAAAATATAAACAATGACTGTAACATTGAATAGTTTATCAAAAATGAGATTTTTTTTGAAAATTCCAAACATTTTTAGAAAACATGAAAAAGATTTTTTTTAAACAAGGACAGGTTTTGAAAACATGAGACCATTTTTAGAAACCCCGAGCAACATTTGGAAAAGGAAAAGAATGGATCTGTGAAGAATTTTTTAAAGCGGTAACATTTTTTTAAATCCTGATTTTTTTATAATTTGTTAAAAATATAAACAAGAATACTTTTTAACTTTTGATATTTTTTAAAAAGCCCAATTGTTTTTACATTCTCGCTATTTTTTTTGAAATCACATTTTTTAAAATACCACATTTTTTGAATTTTCATTTTTTATAACATGAACTATTTTTGAATTAGATTTTTTCCAAAACATGAACATTTTTTAAGAAATGCAAACAATTACTCATATTTCCAACAGGTGCGTGATGGGCGCGATGCTAGGCGTAGTTGGGCGAAGGCCTAACCGTTTTTTTCTATATTTTTGTTATTCTTTTCATTTTTTACTTCATGCTTCTTCTTTTTGAACTTTATATATCTCTTAGGAACCAGTTCAAAATTGGAAATATTGTTCGGAAACCAAAATAACAGTTTAAGGAAGTGTTTCAAATTATTTTTTGTCAAATATTTATTAAATGTTTTTTAAGAAAATCATTTACTATTTTCAAATTTATCCCTTTGTATTTATTAGTTGTGTTAAAAACTTAGAATAAAAGTTTTCAATGCCTATTTAAATTATGATTTTGAATACGTTTTCCCTTCAAATCTGGAATGGATGCATACCAGGGGCATTTCCACCTGCTTGCAAAAGTTGATGTCATTTCAGGAATATCCAAATCTAGATCATGAACAAATAATTTAAAAAACATGAACATTTTTCGAAATTCCTAAATATTTAGAAAATTTTAAGTATTATTTGAAACAACAGGAATATTTTCCAGTATTCTAGACAACATTCTGAATTTTGAATAGATTTCAAAAAAACTAATAAATTTAAAAAAAATAGAAAAATGATTTAACAAAAGAAGAAAAGAAAAACGAAAAAGACAAAAAAAAATGCTTAGCTAAGATCCTTTCATGGCAGGATCGCTAGACTCTGTGCCATGGGCACCATGGGCACCATGGCTGGTTCAGCTAATGGCGAGAATGGTTAAGGGGCCGAAGCACATTGATCTTGGAATGTCACTGTTTTTTAGCAGCAATTCATATGATCTTGGAATGTCAGTGTGAAGGGGCCAGTGTCACGGTGTTACATCATAAATTCACTGTTCACCATCTCCATTGTTGCCTCTCCGATGATGCATGAGTAGTTCTTTGTAGACCTTCGGGTCCGTAGTTAGTAGATTGATGGCTTTCTCTCTCTCGCTGAATTCTCAATATAATGGTCTTTTGGAGATCCATATGACGTAACACTTTTTGCGGTGTGTTTGTTGGGATTGATGAACTTTGAGTTTATGATCTGATCTATCTTTTTATATCCATGAAAGTATTTGAGTTTCTTTGATCTCTTTTATGCATGATTGCTTATAGCCTCGTATTTCTTCTCCGATATTTGGGTTTTGTTTGGCCAACTTGATCTATTTATCTTGCAATGGGAAGAGGTGCTTTGTAGTGGGTTCGATGTTACGGTGCTTGATCCCAGTGATAGAAGGGGAACCGACACGTATGTATCATTGCTACTAAGTATAAAACGATGTGGTCTATCTCTACATATATAGATCTTGTCTACATCATGTCATCATTCTTATTGCATTACTTCGTTTCTCCATGAACTTAATGCAGTAGCACTACTAGGGAAAACCCTAGTAGTAGCGCGGGAAGCCGCGCTACCAATAAGGCGCTACAGCTATTACTTAGCAGTAGCGCGTGCGACAAGCGCTACTGCTCAGACACATAGCGGCAGCGCTTGTTCTATCCCGCGCTGCTGTTAATCTAGCTAGTTGTAGCTTGTTTACTATCCATCGCTACTAGTACTCTTTTTTTATTTTTAGTGTATTTATACGCCGTTATGCAAATTTTGGTACAATACCAATTATGAGGTTTATATCATTATGTCCATAACAGTGTGTCAAATGAAGGTGGATTAGGTTCAAGTGGAGACAATATGTGGTGCATGTCAAAAGTATACTACTAATCCAAACTTGATCTAGTTTGGACTAGTAGTACTTTCGATGTGCACCACATGTTGCCTCCACTTCAATCTAATCTGCCAACACAAGCTATTTAATCACCATCATTGTCATTACCACCAACAGTATTTATTTAATCACCATAGTCATAGTGTAACACATCATCATCTTCAAACTTATTCTAGCTAGCTAATCACCACCAACACTAGATGCGGTAGCTATCTAATCACCACCAACACTAGCTAATAATAATCATCATAGTCATTACCACCAACACTAGCTATTTAATCATCATAGTCATAGTGTAGCACATCATCATCTTCAAACTCATTTCTAGCTAGCTAATCACTCCTGCTGCTCTCTCTCAGGTAAAATAACATAAAACATGTGTAGCTCTCCTCCTTCATCAAGTTGGAGCATGCAGATGAACCAGTCTCGTAATCGTGGGCTGCGCTTCTGATTGCTGCCCCCTAGTACTTCTCTGCGTTCCTCCATCACAAATTTGGTCCAGTCTTTCACTATTAAGACTTCCTCGCTCTTAGAAATCTTGAATGCACTAAAGTGCATTGTAGGATATCTTGGCTGTAAGCTAACAATACTCATGCTACCATTAGTCTCGATCCCATGAGGCACAACATTCATCGGGAGTCCTTGTTGAAGAACATCGTATAGTAACATACTTAGCAATGAAGTTTAGCTTAAAAAAATGTATGCAAAAGATGCACTAAGGACAAATAGTAAAAATCTTACCATCTTTCCTAAATAGATGTGACCGTAGTTCATTACGAACACTATTGGTCGCACATTTTCAGTACTAACATTTCTAAGTGCAGGAAGAAAATTTGTCTTGACAGTATCAAGATCCTCAAGCCATGAAACATAATGACTTAGCTCCTCGCAGTTTAGTTCAGCCCCGGGACAGTAGTAGGTCCTGTCTATCAAGTGTTGGACATGTTTGCTTGAACCGAAATAAGTTGACAATAGAAATTAGTTGTCAACTATTTTTGAATAAACAATATCAAAGACATAAATATGATTGAGAAACTCACATAATGATATAACTGGAGGCGTCTGCACATCAACCCAGATGTCGGTATTACCTTCAATATCATCTTCTGGACGGATATCAAAGGTGATAACTATATCAGGCTCAAATGCATAAGTCTTGCATAGTGCTCGCCAAGTTTTGCATCCAAAATAGGTGTAGTCGTCTGCATTGTATAATTTTGCATGGAAAATATAACCATGCTCGGTTTTCAAGTAAACTTTCTTTACCTCCATTGTACGACTGAAACCTATCTTATCCAAGACAAAAACTCTTGCATGACAGGGATACGCTAGTAGAATAGTAAAAAAAATTATGAGTTGAAGCAAATGAAGCATATGTCATGCTTAATTACGAAAAAAGACTTGTCGTTGTGACTTACTGTATCCACTTCGAAGTTCACGTCCAGCTTGATGCTGAAGCGCCTATCATCAGCTAGAAATATTCCATCGCACAGGCCACGCTCGTCTTCGCAGTATTTGCAAATACCGAAATCCTTTTCGTTGTCAGACATTTCCTATGTTCATAGTTGAAACATTAATTGAAAATCGATTAAAGACAACTCCAGGATACTCAAAATATCTTATAGGACTGATATTGACTTGAGCATTCAATAAGAAAAATCAAATCATAAAATAAATAAGTAATCAAATTAGCATGCATTCAATAAGCAAAAGTAAATCATATCATGTGTCCGTACATCGTTGTATATTATCACTAATACATCCCGAATAGTATCATACATATAAAATCACTAATACAACTAAAACCCTAGCGCACGACAGGTATCGGCATGGGCGGTGGACACCCAAAGAGAAGGAACCATCACAGGATCGTATCTCCAGTGAGATCCCTGGAGAACCTGTGCTCCAACGCAAACAAGTAAAGACGGACGTGCGCGTCCTCCTCACTGACACAGTGACGCACCACCTCTGCGGGGTCCTCGAGCCTCTGGACCATCACTGGCCCACGCGACTGCCACCAAAGAAGGTACGGGTGAACGTCAGGCTGACTCCTCACCAACCTGCACCCCCGATAGGTAGCGCCTACCAGTACCACCCCGGCGGAGCCCAGTCCCGGACATGGCCCATCTGGTGATGCAGGTGTCCTCTGCCGACTCGACGACGAGGATGCAGGATAGGCATCATCAACGTCAATGCGCGAAAAATTGCTTTAACTAAAAAAATAACAACAAATTTGACATGTTCAACTAGTTCTATTAATTCAACTAGTTCTTACGATTAAATCTAGTTAATTAATTCTATACCTAATAAAATGAATAATGACATAAAAAAAGGCCTATGCTTTGCAGGAACGTTGACTCCTTCCCGGTGTGGCAAATCCCGGGCACTCGATATGTCCTAGTTTGTAGCACAAGTCATGCCGAAATTCACGGATAATTTCGGCATGACTTTTGCTAAAAAGTGGACAAATCGAGAACCTGAAATTTGCCAGAACGGAAATGAATCAACATTCCAGCAAAACATAGGCCACTCGGCTTCATTTCCTGGAAACAACAAAGCCACTTGGGCACAATCGAACCACTTCAACAATGGAATATGCAAATGAACATCAATGACATATATCATATAACAACAATATGCAAATGAAATTACTGTTTAGGCATTTTCATAAAAATTTGCCATAGCTAATTTCCTAAAAAAATTGCTAATCATTTTTCCTAAATGCTAAAAAATGCCTACTGCCCTAAACAAATCTAGGGTTCATATGAACACCTAGGGTTCATATGAACATCAACACAGCATCAACACATATATAAATTGCCCTAGCAGAGAGAGGACGGTAGGGGAGAGGAGAGGCAGAGGCTTACGGTGACTGCGGCGAGGGAGGGGCAGGCGGCGTCGAGGTCGGGGTCGGGGGCGGCGTCGAGGTCGAGGTCGGGGGCGGCGTCGAATCCGGGGTCGGGGGCGGTGTTGAGGCGGGAGAGAGATGGGAGAGCGCGCGGCGGCCGACGGGCGACGGCGGCGGCGACAACGGAGGAGTTGTGATTGGGGAAAGTGGCTGTTGGGAAGAACGAATCGAGCGGTTTAGTCAGAAGTAGCAGTAGCGCGTTCCAGGAAGTGCGCTACTGCTAACATAGCTACAGCGCGTTCCTCGCGCTACTGCTATACCATTCTCTTTTTTTTTCACTTTTTTATTTATTTTTCTTTACATTTTATTTTTTTCCTTTCACCTTTTTGTATTTCTTTCATTTTCATTTACTCTTCTATTTTTTCTTTCCATTTAATTTTATTTACTTTAGCAGTAGCGCCTCTCAGCGGAAACGCGCTGCTACAAAGCAAATAGCGGTAGCGCGGTTCGGCGAAGATCGCTACTACTATGTGCAGCCTATCGGCTAAGCCATGTGAATTTTAGTAGTATCGCTTTTGTACTCGGGCGCGCTACTGCTATAACTGTATCTGTAGCGCAGTTTAAAATACCGCGCTGCTGCTAATTAGCACCAGCGTGCATTTTTAGCCCGCGCTACTGCTAATGTTCTATGTATAAGGTTTTCCCTAGTAGTGTAGATGCATGCTGGATAGTGGTCGATGTGTTGAGTACTAGTAGTAGATGCAGGCCGGAGTCGGTCTACTAATCTTAGACGTGATACCTGTGTAATGATCATTGCCTGAATATCGTCATGATTATTTGGAGTTCTATCAATTGCCCAACAGTAATTTGTTCACCCACCGTTTGCTATTTTTCTCGAGAGAAGCCACTAGTGAAACATACGGCCTCCGGGTCTCTTTTCTCATATTATTTGCGTTTGCGATCTATTTTCCTTTGCTTTTATTTTCAGATCTATTAAACCAAAAATACAAAAATACCTTGCTGCAATTTATTCTTATTTATTTTATTTGGCGTTCGATCTATCAATCTACTATAATTTTATTCACGTATTTGCCCATCTTGGGGCGCCGCTACCCGCAAGGGATTGACAACCCCTTTTACACGTTGGGTTGCGACATGTTGTTATTTGTGTGCAGGTGCTGTTTTACGTTGTGTTGCTTGGTTCTCCTACTGGTTTGATAACCTTGGTTTCAGATCTAAGGGAAATACCTACCGCCGTTGTGCTTCAAGCCGACGTAGCTTCAAGCCGCATTAGGGAGAAGTAGTGAGGAAGAAGCAAAGTGAGGAAGAGAGGAGGTGGTTGCTAGGGGAAAGTGAGGAAGAGAGGATGCACTAGTAGAAAAAGGTCCTATTGTCCCGGTTCATAAGGGCCATTTGTCCAGGTTTTTGAACCGGGACTAAAGGGTCGTTACTAAAGCCTTAGGCCTTTAGTCCCGATTCTTACACGAACCGGGACAGATGGGCCTCCGCGTGGCCGATGCTGCGAGCCTAGGCAGGAGGGCCTTTGGTCCCGGTTGGTGGCACCAACCGGGACCAAATAGGCGTCCACGCGTCAGCAGCTGGCAGGAGCTGAGGTTTTTGTTTTTTCTGAAAGGGGATGGTTTAGGGGGTAAATTAGGGTGATTTTTTTGAATCATATAATTTAGGGTGTGTTAGCTAGCTAATAGAGAGAAGTGTCCTCTCTTATCTCCGTGCTTGGTTTACCAACGCTACTGCTATGCCGCCTAAACATGGCTTGGCTTAGACTAAGGTGAAGGCAACATGTCTGGTGCATGTCGAAAGTAATACTAATCCTAACTTGATCAAGTTTGGATTAGTACTACTTTCGACATGCACCACACACATGTTGCCTTCACTTCAATCCAATCCATGTTCATTTCACCCACTGATATATAATAACTCTTCATGCCCGCATCATGCATCACCATAATAATAAGTCCTATTAACCATCATCATACAACTTCTACTCGTTATTAATAACAAGTCATACGATCATCATCCTCATAGTCATCGAACCAACCCCACTTAATTGTTCTAGGCACATGATCATCAGTATTAGGTAGGACCTAAATACCCTCTTTAAGGTAAAATAGCATAAAACAATATAGACCCTAACTCTCCATTATGGAGAATGGAGATCACCCTGTCTCCAATTCTTGCGCTTTGCTTCCTTTTGCTTCGAAGAACCTCCTTACGACTGTCCATATATTTTTTCCATTCTTTGATTTGCATGTCTCCATTTCTTTTAGAAATCCGGTATGGATAGTTGAGATTCGTAGGATGACCTGGCTGTATGTTCAAAACATTAAGGCTACCTTTCTGATACATCAAATGAGGCACACAATCCTCTGGGATTATCTGTTGAAAAACATAGTAATAACTTCATAGTTAGCAAATGATGTGCTAGTTTTAGAAGTATGCAAAAGATGCACGGATGTTGTAATAGTTAAAAATCTTACAAGGGTATCTCCATAGTAGTTACCGTAGTTCAACACGTGCACTAGTGGCACATATTGACCATAATGTTGAGGAGTTTGACTGTAGATATTGTAATTATCAAGATCAATACAAAATGCGATTAGATGATTTTTCTCCTGATAAGTTAATTCGGAGCCTTCAGTGTAGTAGGTTCTGTCTACCATCTTCCGCACATTCTTTGAAGAATGAAAATAAACTGTCAATGGAAATAAGCTGTCAACTATTTTGAAATGAACAATATAAATTAGCTAATAACTATGTTTGAGAAACTCACATAGCGGTAGAATTGTAGGCGTATCAACAAGGACCCAAATGTTCATATTGTCTTGCTCGATTTCAGGATCACCAAGATCCATGGTGACAAGCATATCCTCATGAAAACCATACATCTTGCAAAGTGCTTCTCATTTTTTGCATCCAAAATGAGTTACACTCTCAGAATTGTACAACTTTACTTCAAAATCCACACCATGATTGGTCTGTAGGTGAATTTTCTTTGTTTCGAAACTTTCATGGTCTTCAAAACCCATCCTCTCCAAGTCATAGCGTCTTCCATGGCATGGGATAAGCTAGTCGAATTGTAAAAGATGAAAATTACACGTTGAAACAGTTGAAGTCGTTCTTAATTACGAAAAAAACAGTTGTCGCCGTTGCATACCGTTTCAACATCGAAGGTCTCCTCCAGATTAATGCTGAAGCGCCGATCTTCGTCCAGGTGAGGCCTGTCGCACAGACCTCGGTCGTCGTGGCACCAAACGCACTCCCCCGAGAGACTTTCGTCGACCGAGTACGACATTTCCTATGTTCATAATTCAAATATTAAACTTACAATTAAATCTTATCGGACTCATATTGACATGGAGATTTGGCTGATCTCACCTCAAGGTCGGAGGGGGGACGGTGACGTGGACGACGGCGGGGATGATGGAGGGTCTCCTAGATTTCTGCAAAAACAAAAACCCTATAAGAGCTATCACCTAATCAAATGCATACGCCTTGCATAGTGCTCCGCAATTTTAGCATTCAAAGTAGGAGTACTTTTCCAATTTGAGCATTCAATAAGCAAAACCAAATCGTAAAATAAAGTAGTATTCAAATTAGCATGCATTCAATTATAAGCAAAACTATATCATCTCTTGCGTCCGTACATCGTCGAATATTATCACTAATAGACCTCGAATACTATCATACATATAGCATCGCTAATACAGCTAGCTAGAACCGTAGCGCCCGACGGGTATCGGCGCAGGCGGTGGACACCCAAAGAGAAGGAACCATCACATGATCATAGCTCCAGTGAGATCCCCGAAGAACCTGCCAGGTATTGTCGAACCTGCCTCCAACGTAACCATGTAGCGACGGACGTGCTCGCCCTCCTAGCTGACATGGTGACGTACCACCTCCGCGGTGTCCGGAAGCCTCGGCATCGTCACTGGCCCACGCGACCGCCACTAAACAAGGATCGGGTCAACGACGGGCTGGCTCATCACCAACCTACGCCCCCGGAAGGTAGCACCTCCCAATACCAGCCCGGCAGAGCCCAGTCCCAGACATGGCCCATCTGATCAAGCCGGCCTCCTCCACCGAGTCAACGACGAGGATGCGGGATAGGCATCGTCGACGTCGATGTGGGAATAATTTCTTGAACTAAAAAAATAAACTAGTTCTATTAATTTTCTTGCTAAAAATAAACAACTTCTATATATAGTAAAATAAAGTAGTTTTATTAAATCAACTAGTTCGATTACTAAGCACTTACTATAAATAAAATAAAGTAGTACTTACTAAAAATAAACTACTTCTATATATAGTAAAATAAAGTAGTTTTATTAAATCAATCAACTAGTTCGACTACTAAACACTTACTATAAATAAAATAAAGTAGTACTTACTAAAAATAAACTACTTCTATAGTAAAATAAAGTAGTTTTATTAAATCAACTAGTTCAACTACTAAGCACTTATTATAAATATATAAAATAAAGTAGTACTTACTAAAAATAAACTACTTTAACTAGTTATACTATTTATCGACCCCCCTCATGTCGAAGTTATCGGGGAGGGGGTATATCGACAACGACATACCTGATAAAAAATAAGAAGAGGAAGAAGAAGAAGAAAAAAAGAGGAGAAGAAGAAAGGAACAAAGGAGAAGATCAAGGAAAAAAAAGAAGAAACAGAAGAGGAGAATAAGAAAGGAATAGAGGAGAAGAAGAAAAAATAGAATATTCTCCTCTATTCCTTTCTTCTTCTCCTCTTTTTTTCTTCTTCGTTGTCTTCCATCATAACCCCTATTTCTCCCTGCCTCGTCCAAACATTATAGTGTGGCATGAAACCCTTATAAAGTAGGTGGGTGTGAAGGATTTTCCGGTCAGAGTAAGACTTCGTATTCCCACAATTAGGGCATGGACAACACATAAAACCATTCTGCTTGTTTGCCTCAGCCACTTCGAGAAAATTATGCAGGCCCTTATTGTACTCGGAGGTATGTCTGTCACCGTACATCCATTGCTGGTTCATCTGCGTGCATTATATATAATTATGTGTGTCAAAAGTAAGAAAATTAGACAAGTATCTATCTAAAGTAAGAATTTTTTCTTTCATAAAGAAGATAAGAAAAAGAGGCTCACCACCACGGTGGTGCCGGCGACGAGATCGGCGCATGCGATCGACGGCGGTGAAGACGGGGACGAGGTGTGACGGACCGCTAAATCTAAACAAATCTCGGAAGAAATGGAGCTCAGAGGTCGAGCTTCGAGAGGAGAAAATTTAACTAGCGTGGCTCGGGCATTTCATCGAACACCTCACGTGCATAGGAGGTGAGCTAGAGCACCCAAATGCCCTCCCCTCGCCGGCCAAAAAAAACAGAGCAGTGTGGACTGCTTTGCTCGCCGGCGAGGGGGTATATATAGGCAACTCATTTGTCCCGGTTCGTGGCTGGAACCGGGGCTAAAGGCCCCCTTCTATCCCGGTTCTAGGCACAAACCGGGACCAATGGCTGTGGGCCAGGAGCGAGGCCCATTGGTCCCGGTTCGTGACTAGGACCGGGATAAATGGGTCCACATAAACCGGGACAAATGCCTCCCGAGGCCCGGCCGGGCCCCTGGGCGCACGAACCGGGACGTATGCCCCCATGGGTCCCGGTTTTTGACTGAACCGGGACTAACGGGCTTGGCAAGCTCGAACCAAATCCCTGTTTTCTACTAGTGATGGGGGAGGGGAGGGGGAGGAAAAAGGTGGTATGGCTGCGGCTTAGCAGTAGCGCTAGGTGTAAAATGCGCTACTGCTAATAAGATAGCAGCAACACGCTTCTGGCATACGCGGTACTGCTAAGCGGGGCCAGCCATGTGGCCAGGTTCGAAATTAGTAGTAGCGACATGCAAAAAAAGAGCGCTACTACTATTAGTTTAGAAGTAGCGTGTTTAGCTTGGGCACGCTAGTTCTAAACCTAGGGTGGCGGGAACGGTCGGGCAATTTTAGTAGCAGCGTGGTTCTACCGAGCAGTGCTACTGCTAAGTTGGTAGCAGTAGCGCGTGTTTGGGGCCTGCACTACTGCTAATTAGCAGTAGCGCCTCTTCCTGACCCGCGCTACTGCTAAGATTCTATGTATAAAGTTTTCCCTAGTAGTGATTCATGAAATCAAAGATTCAAAAAGTTTATTGTGTGCTCAATACAAGTGTGCCACATCACGAGGGTATGTGCATAGGTTATCCAAAGAGAAACTGCAAATAGTGTTTGTGTTGATGCAACAGTGTTGGACAATTTCTTCCGCCTCAACCACATGTTGAACAGCTGTGTTTGTGGGATACTTTTCATAAACTAGACTAGGCGAATTTTTTCTGTCAATTTAAGAAAAGCCAAATTTATCCACTCCCTATGGAAATTAGTAATCATTAGATCTTTTTTATTGTGTGCTAACATGTAATTCACATAAAATGTGACCGTTCAACACACATTTGTTTGTAGGGAACCCAAATTTTTATTTCTCACTCAATTGATATTTTCTTAAATGTTAATCAATACGATCTAAAAGCCTTACAACAAATAAGATCCAAAACAACTGGTAATCGTAAGCTAGGAGTAGCATGATTTGAATATAGTAAGTGGCATGAAATGTAAGTCATTGGAAGTCCTAGATAGGAAAGTAGAGTAGGCACAGATCCTCCACAAAAGGCAAAATGTATATGAAAAAAGATTGATTGAACTTTCCAACGGACTCGTTCCATGAGTAAACGATTGAATAGGATTCGCTTGGGCAATACATGACCCTAAATGTGATTGTGCATATATGTACTAACGTGAAACAGCCACCTAAAAATGATAGAAGCAAATATGATTATGGTCAACAAAATAGAAAAATAATGACTGCATGGTGGCATGATGGAATAAAGGGAAACTAATCATAGTTTGATATATTAGTTGTTTTCGTCTATATTAGGTGTCCATATTTTCAGTTAGCCCACCTAGAAGGAATTATCCACATTTATAAACTATCACGTAGACACTATTAGAAAACTCATCGGCTTAATTCTAACGTAAAATGATTCTATCCATCAAAACTCTAATCTAGAAGCTCCAAATTTAAATTCCATTTTTATAATTCTATTACAGACCTAATTACAGAGTCCTTAGAAAATGTACTAATATTTATAAAGGGTGGCATTTTTGCATCATCATTCTCGATAAAAAATATATTGGCAGGAGCAGATGTTTGGAACATCCAAATGATCTAAAACCATCGTCAAAATATATGTACCTAGAAAATTGGACCTTGCAAATGCGAGAGCATCATTTGTTTAGTTCATCTGATGTCTTGAGTATGTATGTTGATTTTGCATGGATTTTTTATTCCTATTTACCCTTCATTGCATAATATTCAACAGTTGACGCGCCAATACATTTATAAGGTGGTGTACCAATACATTATGCATATTGATACTTTCGGGTTGGAGAAAAAAATCACCCACACAATCATGAGGGAATTTTGCATTTCTATGATTGAAGACTCTAGATAGCGTTATTTTAGAGCACCCAACACAAATGACAGCATCACAAGATGGGTTAGGAAAGATGGTTCTCTAGGATTCTTGGATGTGTCAATCGCATGCACCGGCAATAGAAGATTTTTCCTGCAGCATTGTGTGGGAAAATTTATTGGGCATTGTCATGATTCCATAGTCATACTTGAAGATGTTGTGCCCCATGATATATGGACTTGGCATTGTGATCTCACATACCTCCTATTCATAAATGGAGTGAATTTAGTGCTTTCCAGAGTGTTGGAGATTGGTGCGTGAAGTTATTAGGCTCTTGTTAGGTGGGAGTCGAAGTGCAGAGACTGTCGGACAACATCAAATTTAACTTGAGAACAATTGTTTATCAAATCCATGGAGGTAATGGAGCACTATAGTTCTTCCCTCCACTACTAGGGAAAAGCCTAGCAGCAGCGAGGGTTTTGGGCCTCTCAGTAGCGCGGGCACCGGCGCTACTAATAAGGCGCTACAGCTAATGTATAGCAGTAGCGCCGGTTGTCCCATGCTACTGCTATACATGAATATCTGTAGCGCTCTTTGGGAAAGGGCGCTACTGATATTATCTGCAGCGCTGTTTGCTGGGACGCGCTACTGACAATGCGCCGCTACTGCTAAATTTCCCCCCTCGCTACTACTAGTTTATTTATTAGTTTTTTCCTGCATATTTGTTTTGTATTTGTTTTGTATTTGAATAGGCTTTATACAATAATCTTTAGCATATCATACACATACAAATGTAATCATAGCATATACATACAATTAGTCTCATCAAATCATGTCATCATCATAATCATCATCCAACACAAAATGGTCTCTCGTCATCATCTCGAAAATAGCGATACAAGTCTCGAATGATATGCAAATACATCGTCATCCATCTAAACAATGATATACGCGAGAAGAGCTATCACTTTGAGAACATGAGTTCGTATCCCTCTCTCGCATTAGCGTGAACCTCTAAACTAACTACTGCCTGTCGCTCGGAAACCGGAAGGGCCTGACACTCCGGCCACTTGTCGTATATATACTCCTGGCATAGCACTTCTTCGCCATCTATGATCTATGCACCTGCATCATCACATGAGTCGATGATATGCAACATATATAGTTGAGCAACAGAAAGAGACAGACTTGGCAAAAATAAAAACAACATATCATAAGCATAAATAACAAAGTTCATCGTACCCCAAAATGCCCTAACTAGAGTGATTTTCGCTAGTTGAGGAGGAGGACGGTTTAACTACATCACAAATAAAGTTTCACCGTGCATAACTCAAAGTTTTGTCATACAGAAAGTATGGACTAAACGGACACATTGTCATATATCGACAATCACTCCAACATGTCGTTCCATCCATCCAAGTCAGGGAGATAGTCCCCGAGCCTAGTGAAAGGCTTCAGGTCGAGACGCTGAGAGGATATCCATGTTCGGACGTCTTCCCGCGACATTTGTCCTTCTCCGTAGAACATCCCTGTTTTTCCGACGACCTCCTTCATGATGATTTGGGCAAGTTCACGCTGGATGTTATAGAACTCAGCTCGAAGTCGATGATCCTCGATATCTCCTATGTCCTTTGCCCATTGCAGAATATGGGCATCGCCGGAAGAAGATTCCATGCGAAGGTTCTGGTGATCCCGTCTGTACTCCAGCATGTGGTGTAGGACATAGAATCCATCATTAAGAGAATCGTTTGGTTGCTGGATGCAGCAGAAGTCGGTCTTATGGCCGAAGGCGACCCTGCCGCCCCTCATCTTCTTGTCCCTGACCTCTCCACCCAGTGATTGGTAGTGATACATAGCACTGTCGAGAACATCCTTGATGTGGGTGTAATCCTTTTTGTGAATGTTCTTCGACGAGTCCAAGTAAAGAATGTGGGAGAATCGGGGGTAGAGGATGATGAGGACGGCGCGCCCGCCGCTGCGCAAAATAAGTCCTCAAATTAATTAGCCTCCACCGTGCAAATGAATGATTGAAATTGAAGGAAGGACAGCAGCGCGGATGACTTACACGGGATGATAAGGCATGAGAATCGCCCCCTTGTCCTTATTGGCGAGCATGAAACTGACGATGTAATCCCTCGCGTATTCACGGTGCTTTGTGCAGACTCCCAAGAAGCCCTCGTGCATGTAGTACGGGTCAGCGACACAGATATGAGATATCTGCTCAACCCCGATGATGTAGTTCATGTGCAAGGCATAAAGGCGGACAAACGTAAAATCCAGCTTCTTCACGTGAAACATGTCGAATATGTAATCGAACCGGAGGAAGAACTTATCTGCGGGGAAGCTGTCGACGTACGACATTTGCTGCGGAACGTTAACTACGTAGAGTGGGTATCCTGGATCTTTCGAGGCGATGAGGTCTTTCTCTACCCGTAGCACATCGTCATGAAGTCTCTTTAGATCGCCGAATCTGGCCCCTAGCGCTGTTGCAGGTAGGATTGGTTGACCGGGGATATGCCATTTATCCGCATCGGGGATATCTATACGGTCCTGAAGCCGAGGCTACTGAGGCGGCTGGATCATAGAAACAGCTTTTTTGCCTTTCCTCGCTCTCTTCCTAAACTTCTTTACTACCAGAAGGTCGTCCATAATATGTTGAGACGGCAATTCAAGCACCGACTCATGACGCTCAAACCCTGAGGAGGCGCCAGTATAGACATACTGTTCAGCAGCGCCATCGTCGTCCTCATCCTCATCCATGGTGACGTCATCAGCGACTAATGGAGCCTCCTCCTTACCCCGTCCGCTATCACCCAACCCGACACCCGACGCTAATTGGGTAGGTGGGGTGTTGATGTTCATATACCTTGCTGAGGCTGCGTGCTCGTGGGTGTGCTCCCGGCCGCCTCCAGACGAAGCAGACTCTTTGGCCACAACAGGACCCACCCAGCATTTCAACAGTCACCAAGTCGCCGCGGTGTCTCCTCGTCATCCCCCAGTAGTACTGGAGGAGGCAAATTCTCGTGGCCCGGTTTGACACTGGCCATGGAAACCTTGAAGACGTTCGGGGGGATCGGACGGCTGTGGAACAATGGTTCCTTCGGCTCCATTATCGTCGCCTTCCCCACGTCCACCTTCTGGTCGCCGATGGTGTACAATATGGTGCACAGGGTTTCGTCGGCCCGCAAAGAAAAGTCTGCGACGTGAGACATCCGAAAGGCAACGAAAACGGGAGATTATACATTTATATTGAAGGGGGCTGGTGTGACAGATACCGTGAGGGCGTCGAGCTCAGCCAAATATGAAGCACCGCCTAGCACGTCCGGTGCGGGAGCCGGTGCGGGAGCAGGTGCAGCTGCAGGTGCTGGTGCAACGCTAGTCGAGCTGCTCCCCGCCAAGAAGTCAGCAAGGGGAAAGTCCGCTGCATCTTTTTCTGGATTTTGCCTGCTCCAATTGAAAACGGCCGGAACCAAGGTAGTAGAAATATCTACAGCCACCTGTTTTGCGGCAGCTACCGCTGTTGCGACTGTCTCAGTTGATTTCTTCTCAACCGCAATCTCAACCCTTTTGTTGATGTTTTCTTCATTTAACCTCCGTCTTTCCTTTCTCTCCTCTGTGGTCTCATGGTAGTACTTCTTCCACGTGGCGCCGTCTCCGACACCGTGCACGCGTCCATACGACGGTCGAGTATCCACCGGTTGTCATTTCAATATGTTCAACGCCCGATTGAATGGAGTGTCCCACTTGGGCCTCACCAATGCCTCAGACGGCGAGTCGCTTTCGGCCGCAATCCTATGCTGCTCTCTCTGCAAAAGGCACAACGATTGTTTACAAATATGACTAACGTGTGCAGTCGAATTGATCAGAAACTAAAATTACCAGCAGTCTCATGAACTCCGTAATGACCGGTGTTGTCTCGTAAACCTTTTTCACTGTGTCCCAACGGTGCCGGGCCCTGAGGACGTCATGCTCCTGCGGGATGGTGAACTCCGCCAAGGGGTCTGGGATGCCCAGACTCGCGGCTTCCGCGTCCTCCTTGGCCCATTTGGACCTCTTTCCGTCGTAACCACGGCTTCCGAGATGGTGGCTCCCAAAGTTCCTCTCTTGAAGCCCCTTCATGTACTTAGACTTTTTTTGGCATCTTCGGCCTCGCAAGCCTCCTTGAATATTTGAAACTGCTCTTCCGTGATTGTCGGATTATCCTTTACAATCTCGGAGTAGGGTTCCTTCTTGTCAATGATCCTTGCTTTCACTCGATTTTTCCAGGCGGCGAACGTGTCAGTAAACTTGGTCATGGCGTGTTTGTTTATCTTCTTCATTGCCGGGTCCTCATCTGGATCTTTATAATCATTCTCTTTCTGGCCCGGGAACAAGAATATCTGGTGAAACTTCTTTAGGAGGGAGCTCCTCATATTTTCTATCTCCTGTAGTTTCTCATCGTGGATGGTGGTGGTTGTCCGTACGATGCAGCCTATTTGATTGCCGTAGCATCAACGCGCTTCCTCGGGCGCCGTTGGCTCAAAATTGCCGTCGTCCACCTCCGTGACCACCACTCTAGTAGTCCTGAGTTTGTTAGGAACCCGTTGCCTCTTTGCTTTCGGTTCTACACCGGCTCCGCTCCCTGAGGCAGCGCCAGTCTCAGTCTCGGCGCCGGTCTCAATGTCGGTCTGAGTCTGAGCGCCGGTCTCAGTCTCAGCACCAGTTTGCGTGTCGGTCTCAGTCCCCGATGCCACCGGTGGGTCCAGCAATAACATCGGTTGATCGTCGGTAAGGCTAAAAAATTCGTCTGCCGCCCGGTAGGCGTCGTCGCAATCACCAGAACCCTGTCCTTCATCGTTGCTAGCCATGTTTCCTATGATTAAATCTAGTCAATTAATTCTAGACCTAATAAAATGAATAATGACATAAAAAGGCCTATTGTTTTGCAGGAATGCTGACTCCTTCCATGTGCGGCAAATCCCGGGCACTCGATATGTCCTAGTTTGCAGCACAAGTCATGCCGAAATTCACGGAAAATTTCGGCATGACCTTTGCTAAAAAGTGGACAAATCGAGAACCTGAAATTTGCCGGAACAGAAATGAATCAACATTCCGGCAAAACGTAGGCCACTCAGCATCATTCCCTGGAAACAACAAAGCCACTTGGGCACAATCGAACACTTTCAATGAAAAAATATAACATGAGCAAACACTATTGAGGAATTTGCATATAACATGGCCACTTCAATGAAAAGATATAATCAACAATAATGGAATATGCAAATGAACATCAATGACATATATCATATAAAAACAGTCTTGTTTTTTGTTTACATAGCAACAATTAGTTTGACCAAGTTTTTTGTTTACATATGGGCATAGTCTTGTTTTGTTTATAGCTAAATGCCATAGCTACTATTTTTTATTTATAGCTAAATACTTATGTTTTTTGTCTAAAGCTAAAAGTCTAGGGACTCCATTTTCTCTAACCCTTCTGACCTCACCAAAATTTCCACAGCAAGACCTTAGTACCTACACCCAATTTCTTCAAAAATATTCAGGTCCATGGTTCAAATAATTCAAATTTCATTTGAATGAAATTTGGAACAAATTCAGGTCCGTAGTCCAAATATTTTTTTATAGCTAAGTGTTTTTTGTTTATAGCCTCTGTTAATTTAAATCTACATGCTACTATTATTTATATACCCTCTATTAGTTTAAAGATAAATGGAATTGCTGTTTAGGCATTTTCATAAAAATTGCCCTAGCTAATTTCCTAAAAAAATTGCTAATCATTTTTCCTAAATGCTATAAATGCCTACTGCCCTAAAAAAAATCTAGGGTTCATATGAACACCTAGGGTTCATATGAGCATCAACACAGTATCAACATATATATGAATTGCCCTAGCAGAGAGAGAGAGGAGGGTAGGGGACAGTAGAGGCAGAGCCTTACGTTCGGCGGCAAGGGTAGGCTCTGGCTCGGGCGGCAGCGGTGAGGTCGAGGGTGGCGGCGGTGAGCTCGAGGGAGGTGACGGTGAGGTCGACGATGGCCTCGGGCGGCGGCTGTGAGGTCGAGGGCGGCCTCGGGTGGCGGCGGTGTGGTCGAAGGCGGCGGGCGGCGGCGGTGTGGTCGAAGGCGGCCTCGGGCGGTGGCGGTGTGGTCGAAGGCGGCAGGGCGACGGCGGCGAAAGGACTTACCGAAAATTTGAGCCCGGGCTGCCGGGATTTGAGTCAAACTAGCAGTAGCGCGTTTTGCCGAAACGCGCTATAGCTAAGATAGCTATAGCGTGTTCCAGAGAAACGCGCTACAGCTATTCAATTCTGTTTTCTTTCATTTTCATTTACTTTTCTACTTGTTTTTCAGTTTATTTTATTTCCGTTAGCAGCAGCCCCTTACACGTAAGCGCGCTACAGCTAAGGAGATTAGCAGTAGCGCTGGGCCAGTATACGTGCTACTGCTAGGTTGGGCTAGCCATGTGCGCCCAGTTCAAACATAGCAGCATCGCTTTTCGCTAGTACGCGCTACTGCTAAAGTCATAGCAGTAGAGCGGTTTATCTACGCGCGCTGCTACTAAGTAGCAGTAGCGCTTGATTTTGTACAACGTTACTGGTAAGATTCTGTGTATAGGCTTTTCCCTAGTAGTGCTCAAATATTCATGAAATCAAAGATTCAAAAAGTTTCTTGTGTCCTGAATACAAGTGTGCCACATCATGAGGGTATGTGCATAGGTTATCCAAAGAGAAACTGCAAATAGTGTTGGTGCTGATGCAGCAGTGTTGGACAGTTTCTTTCGTCTCTATCTACCACATGTTGAAGAGCTGTGTTTGTGGGATACCTTTCATGAACTAGACTAGGCGAGTTTTCTGTCAATGTAAGAAAGTTAAATTTATCCACTCCCTATGGAAATTAGTAATCATTAGATCTTTTTATTGGGTGCTAACATGTAATTCACATCAAATGTGACCGTTCAACACACATTTGTTTGTAGGGAACCCAAATTCTTATTTCTCACTCAATTGCGATTTTCTTAAATGTCAATCAATCTGATCTAAGAGCCTTACTTGAAATAAGATCCAAAACAATAGGTAATCATAATCTAGGAGTAGCATGATTTGAATATAGTAAGCAACATGAAAGGTAAGTCATTACATGACCCTAAATGTGCCCGTGCATATATGTAGCAACATGAAACATGCCACCTAATAATGATAGAAGCAGGTATGATTATGGTCTACAAAATAGAAAAATAATGACCGTATGGTGGAATCGTGGAATAAAGGGAAACTAATCGTCATAATTTGAGATATTCAGTTGTTTTCGTCTATATTAGGAGTCCATACTTTCAGTTAGCCCATGTAGAAGGACTTATGCACATAGTGAATGGAACCACTTTTGGTATGAAGGAGTTTGATAGTACAAGATAAATGCATGAGTTAATTCGTGATACCTTATCTATGGGTGATAAAGCTAATTTGTGATTTGGTGATAACAAAGTGAATGATTCGTGCACAGAGAGTACATAGTTAATAAGGAGGTGACAGAGCTAATTCTTGATTTGTGATTCATCCACATGTTTAATTCATGATTCGTTATTCAGTTATGTATGCTTTCTATTCTAGTTATCTAAAGTTTGAAATAAGGAAGTGAATGAATGTCACGACGTTTGATATGCACTTGGATGGATCTTTGGAATTTATAAAGTATTCATTACTTTTCAAAAAGGTACATTAAGTTATGAATGTATTTTGATGCACATCAAAATATTTATTTCAAATGAAAAGTACTCTTCTGAAATAGCTTTGTGATGACTAATGGTCATACAAAATATTCTCTAGTTTGCAGCTTGTTGTAGTTGTGTCTTAAGTGGAGCTATGGATACTTTATTTAGATAATATAGAGCAATTGTACTTATTACATATCCCAATAGTTGTTCAACAGAAATACAAATGTGAGATTTCAATGTTGTGGAGTCCCACCAACTTAATCTCCTCTACAGAAGTACAAGAAGGCAACCACAATCACCCAAGCCTTGAGCTTGACATTCCATGGGATTCCATATCTTCCCCTACCAACAAGGCCTTTGATAAATGGCCAAAAGTATAATATCGCCCATCCACAACAAATAACTTCTCCAATATTTTGCCAATCATGATTTCCTGTTATCATCCAAAAAATGGCATGACGCCATACCCCGATAGCAATTGTGGCAATGTTCAAGATTGCAACTGTCGTCACTGGGATGAACACTGGTGAAGAGTCAAAGGTGAACCACCCTAGATCAGTCTCATGGGTGCTGGGATCACCATCTGATGTGCTTTTGTCCTTACGGGTGACCTCAAACACAGTTTTGGAGAGGCCGATTGTTTTGAGGACCACACTAAGGAAAGCAAGGAGCCAAGAGGAGATTGATACGATGCGTTGCATCCTCATGTTGTTCCACCAAGTCCGGGCTGAGAGTCCGCAATCCATGTACTCCACAAAGTTGTATATGTTGTAGGACAAGAATAGGGCTAGTTGAATGCTGAAACCATGGTTTGATGCCTGCAAAAATACTATGAATTTCTGAGGTGACAATCATCAAACTAGTAGATGGAAAAATTGTATCTTTCCCAATATGGGAATACCCTATCTATCTCTACTATATTACTAAAACAAGATAAAAGGCACGATGGAGATACATCAATCTTAAAGGACGGTAGACACTGAGGACACGAAGATAAAGTTTGTGAAGAAAGTACAACTCTAAAGATTGAATAAGTGCATAAAACTCTAATAGAGTTTGTGATATATAAATAGAACTTTATATTGGTCGATTTATTATTATATTGAAATAAAGAAAAGAGATAAGTGTAAGAGTTAATATAGCAAACAATAGGAACAACCACATGAGGATTTGTTTTAGAACTCCCTCAAATAACACGAGGATATAATTAAAAGGCCATCATCGATCAGGATGATACAATTAATTAAGATAAACCATATGGATACGAGCTTAGATTCCAACATGTACTTTTAGCTAAATTGTGCATCAATTATACCCGGATTACTACCATAAGTAAATGAAATCATGGTATAAGTTTATAATAAAATTTACTATAATTTATAATGTATAATATGCATGCGAAACAATTTGAAATCTACTTCATTAAATTAATGTATAGAATTGGCGTTATTGAAAAAACAAGAAGTATTAAATTCATAGGGAAGAGATCAATATGTAATAAATCTAGACGCACAAATGTGCAGGGCACCAAGATAGCTATTGTTGATTAGATGGCGGGTCTGTAAGAACTAAGTTGGCAGAATTATAAGATAGAAAATAGCTCTCAGCTAATTTGAATGGACTGTGAGACAAATGTTCACCTTGAGAAGGAAGGATTGGTTTCTGAAGAGACAGAAAGGTCCTAATAGTGCATAGCATAGCTCGAAAGGTGCCCTCATGGACCAGACGTAGAACACTAGGTATGCAAGGAACTGCCGGAACTGGAGGCGCTTGAAGATGGTGGCGATGATTGGGCTATTCTGCCCGAGGAGTATTTCTAGAAGGCCAGTTGCCCATCTCTTATACTGAGTAAGGCTGGCTGGTCCTCCTGTAGGAGCGCATCCCAAGAATGCTGGTGGGTTAGTGTCCAGCAGCGTGGTTTCCAACCTGATGAATGGATACGCTGCCCGGTCAAGATGTCTTCTGCCATTGACCCATAGGACCAACCAATCTGCCGATACATGGAATGGATGAATATTAATGGTTGACAAAGAACTAGGAAAAATATAGTATGTAGCAAAAAAGTCGCGATGGAATATATGTATACCTCCTGACCCCAATGTGTGTCCGTCTCATAGTTGCAGCTGGACACTTGTTTTGCCACTTGGATGCGACTTGATATGTCGATCATTGGACTTGGCGGTATTTCTCCGGAATATATGTTCCTGGCTGACTCGACCAGTTCCACTGAAGCTCCAAACTTGGACCGCAGATCCTCGTAGGACAGTGAACCTGGCAAAGTGGTTACAACCATTTGATCAATGCTATGTCTTTGGCCAGTCCTTTATCAAAAAAAAAATGTCTTTGGCCAGTGGGCCATATTATTCCTATTTAGCAACTAATAATGGTTAATATATCATGGTTGTGTGCATCACTTTTTATGCGAGAGGCCGAGGGCAAGCAAGTCTCTTTTCAAAAAAATAAAAAGGATTAACGATGAATGTGAGAGGCCGAGTTGAGCACAATGTTACCTTCTCTTTCATGCTTGATGGCCGCATATGAAGATGGTGCCACACCATAAATGATTTTCTTACGGTGAAAGCAGCCCGTCCCAAGGTAATAGATGCCCTGGAGTCCAGCGAGTCCACTGAAAAGTTTCTAAACACACCGATGCCATAGTTAGTACTCGATTTTTAAACCACACAGATGATTAACTATATTAAAGAATATAGTACTCCCTCTGTTTTATAATGTAGTGTGTATACACTTTTCCGGAATGTCCCAAAACTTTGTGTGAAGAAAAATATCTATATTTATCAGGTTATTATTACCCCACGAAAATATGTGTCGAGATGTATCTAATGATATGTACGTATTTGTTACTTCATATGTAGACATGTTTTTCTATAAATTTAGATTTGGTCAAAATTTCCAAAGATTGACATTTTAAAAGATCTATACAGACACTATAGGAGACGGTATGTACTGTATGTTATAGATGATGGAGTTGATGGTGTGCACCTCACGTAAAACCTCCAGCTGATTACCAAAAGGATCATCCTTGAGTTTGCCGTAGAATCTCTGCGGCACCTGGACGAAGCCGCTGCAGGTCTCGTCGTCGGACCCCAGCAGGAGGCACATGGCGTGCAGGACGACCTGTGAGTTGTTGACGAACATGTCGCAGTCCAGGTTCAGTATGATGGGCGCGTTTGTCATCACGGCAGACACCCTTGCCTGCGTGCATTACACGGTGACAGTATATGTTGTCAACTATAAGAGCGTTTATTTATTAAGTAGTACTCTCTCTGTAAAGAAATATAAAGAAATATAAGAGCGTTTAGATCATTAAATTAGTGATCTAGACGCTCTTATGCTACTGACCAGAACATTCAGGGCGCCGGCCTTGTAGTGGTGGTCATGTTTGCGGCTCTTCTCTCTTGAAACGTACACAAGATTTGGGAAACCTTCACCTGTCCTGCTGCTTTTGCGGTTGTCCCAAAGAACCTGAAGAACAAGTTAGCAAAGAACCTGGGTAAGGCTGGCTGTTGTTACGTGCGAATCCATGTGGCATGTGGTTGTGGCTTGGTGTACGTGACGACCTTAACGATGGCAGGATGGTCCCCGCGCTCGGCCTCCATGAACTCCGTGAACTCGCCGGCGTCATCGTGCCGGAGAAGAGACCCCTCGTCCGCGCTCTCAATCCGGCTGACTAACTTGTCATACTCGCTCTGCAACCACAAACGGAACAGATGAATGAAGTAAATTGGAGAGACAGTCTGGGTGCAATAGAAGAAAGATGGAAGGCTATGACTATCAGACGGTATTAGCTAACCTTGATGAAGGTCCAGTCGTCCGAGAAGTTGTCGCGGGCGAGCTCAGGTTCCGGTCTGGAAGCGAAGTACATGAAAGGGGCCCTCACTCCCACGCCGTGCCTCTTGCAGAAGGGCACCCACAGCCCCGCGAACCGGGCGGCCTCGCGCAGCGCGTAGCACGTTACCGGCGAGCAGCCGTTGTCGGAGACGTAGCACGCGAGCTTGTCGACGTCCGGATAGTCCACGGCGAGCAAGGAGAGAACCGTGTTCACCGTCATCAGCGGCGGCTCCAGCTCCGGGTCCGCGGTGGTCACCAACATGTCCACCGCCGGGAGCTCGTCCATCCTAGCAATCCTCAGCTGAACGAGTTAAAAACTAGTCCCTCTGTAAAGAAGTATAAGAACGTTTACATCACTAAAGGCATAAATTAACGTGAGTAGTCACCTTTGTGAGAGGTTTTCAGGGTACGTGTGGAACCGAACGGGGTTCCACTTCATGTTCATGTTGAGGATCCACACAAAGGTGAACCATGCCTCGCAGACGAGTGCGGCCACCGAGGCGGCGCCGGCGCCGCCCTCTCCCAGGGACACCACACGGCAGAACAGGAGGGCGAAGAGGAGGCAGAGGATGAAGATGTCGGCGAGCTTCCATGCCGTCCTCGGCACGATGACCCTCTCCTGCAGCTTCATGGCGCTGCTCATGGCCGGCCAGAGGCAGACAGACTATGTGTGCTCTAGGATCACACGGACGGAAGTAGTGAGGCTGGAGTCGTGTGCATTTCCCTTCCTTTTTAACGACAAGATTGTGACTCATGAACCGCCATATCATTTTTATTATACTACATTTATATAACGATTTACAGTCATAGCTATTTATCTGCCGAGTTACAGTCATAGTTATACTCATTTATACTTCACAATCAATCAGTCAGGATCCGGTCGATTTATAGTCATAGCTATTTCAGATCCGATCTGATCTGCTGGATTTACACAGTTGATATACGCCCAACGTTATTATGAATCCAGGCAAGCATTATCTGCCGTATCAACAACAGCAGTAATCACAATAATGGAGATGATGATGACGATGACCCACCTAAAATCTGATTGCTGCTGATTATTTGTGGGGTCCAGCCGGATACTCGACCTACGGATTGTAGTGAACACCGGAGAGTCTTTGTGAGGGTTTCTCTATCCATATCCGGTGGTTGATGCCGGCGGCTCGTAGTGGCAACATTGCGGGACAATGCAATCCAAAAGCTACGTTGCGGTTTTTGGTGTCTCTCGCCTTGGCAAGTTTGCCTACAATGATGAGATGCAAATTTATGGACGACGGCGGCTGTCCTGTGCTTTTCCGTCGCTCAAATGAACCTTGATGAATTCTCCTTTCAGTTCCCAGATATGAGGTACACAAGGTAGCTACGGTTCGATTTGGCATGTGGCCCGCTAAACCTCGGGTCGTTGTAGAATCTTGGCCGACACTAAGGGGGAGTTGGTAGCCCGGTATACAGGTTTATTTCCGCCTCACCGGTTTATTTTCACCTCACATCCTCGCACTCTCCCCCACTGGTTTATTTTTGCCTCACCTCCCATCAGCCACTGCCACTAGATTTCTCTCTCTTACATTAAGAAACCAAATCCCATTAAAGGGGAGATGTTTTTGTGCTTTCTTTTGCATGTACGGATTCAATTCAATCACATAAATAATAGGCAATTAATAATTTAGAAATCACACCATATATGTGAAATCACCTCCTAAAAGACAGACATAAGATTTTTCTTGATAACCTTACAACCAAAATCAGATACTCATTAGTGTCCTGCCATTTATTATTTCATTATACCTACTATTAAGAGACAGTCATAACTTTCATCATAATAGAAAATAAAATATATTTTTTCTTATCTTATAAAATCACATATATTTTCTTACATTACGAAATCACATATATGTCTACTATTAAAGAAGGGTTGTTGGCCGGTACACACGGTTTATTTTTGTCACCATGTTTTATTTTCGCCTTCACCTCCCACCACCACCCCTATGCTGGGTTTTTTCCTTGCATACTCACGTCGAATTTTTTTCCAACTGAATCCCACTTTTTGATTTTCATACGACTTTTTCGACGTTCCCTCTTAACACCGTTCCATACCTTCCTAGATGAGTTTGATTGATGACCTTGTCTTTCCATGCGGGTTAACGTGATCCCCTTTATGTATCAAATTATGTGTACGAACTTTCCTTAACAAATAGATTTCTTTGATTGCATTTGCCTTTCCATGCGAGCGCACACATAATCTTCCTCATATAGCAATTTGGTCATGTCTTTTCTTACCTCTCATGTCTGTCTTACTCATGGCTTTGCCATGGTCTCCCATATATTTTGCAGCTCTAGCATGCTAGCCTCGGTCATCTCTTTGGCCAGATCGTCATCCCTACCTGGGGAAACAAAAGGCCAGGCCGTCTAAGGCACCAACGGTGTCGACGCCGGATCACTTCGTGGACATGCAGGATGAGAGTGGCTGGACGCTGTGAGTAGGTAACCAAGTATGTGCATAGAGACGCCGTCATTGTCAAAGTCTCGCCTTTGTTTGTGACTCCTCGCCCTATGTCAGTACCTATTGTTCTTATTGTTGTTTTCTACTCTAATTTTGCCGAAGAATGCCCCATTGCCCTTTAGATGAACACGTGTTTTCAATCGTTTGTTGATTTCTTGATATCTGACATATGTGAGTTTTTAATACAACATTGTGCTCCTAGAGGGATACCTTGACTCGGCTGACGGGCGCGACATGATGGTGTCTTCGATCCCGCTGGACCTAGTGCTCTACCCTCATCCATTGCGTGCTCTCTCAGGCACTACGGCTAGAACTCCACGCTGGAGATGCTCGTGGTGCGGCTTCCCATGGTGGCATTCCTGCACTGGGGCGACTAGTGCACGATGTCAAGTATCTTGGTGGAGGAGTTCAAGATGGGTGTACGCATCCGCGCGCACCTGCCGAAGGACACCATGCACGACATCATGAAGGACACTGATGCAATGCTTGAAAATGCCACGATGTGAAGCACCGTGATGTCCTGCAAGTGCATAGGGCTATGTAGAAATTTTGTTATAAGTAAAGTTTTTCGACTCCGATAGGGAGCGAATAGCATGGGAACACAACCCCCGCATCTGCGTTGTCACCAACACAACCACGCTCACACCCAAACCGGAGTTTAGAAATAGTTCACTTAAGTAGGTTGCTAGGAACGGTAAAAAGGAAGAATAAACTAAGTATTGAAGAGAACGGAAAATAAATACTAAACTATACAAAGAAAATAAACTATGAGAGGTATGTGATGTTTTAGATGAGGTTGCTGGTATCTAGTTATGGTCTCTTTCGTTACGGGCACGGAATGAAGTTAAGCTTTACGACTATGCCACATGGTTGCTAAGTCAGCACATGCATCACATGATACGATAATATAAGGATGGTGGGAGGTCCCTCACATAATGTTATCTCTCAAGACGCGTCGTATTGAGATAACTCATTCATCCTATTTCTTCTCACATACCTGTGGCGGCTAGCACAAAGATATTAAGGTCCTCGTGGTTTCAGGACCGGACGAAGGCATTAGGTTCTATGGACAACCGTGATTCCGCTAGAGTAATTGTGCTCCCCTCAAGATATCTGCACCTGTGACATCACACACCTATCGGTTTGCACAATCCTCTATATACATCATGTGTGGACTAATAGTTGAACGCCTCCAACTACGCCAATGTATTGAACGTCTCCAATCACTAAATTACCACATAGGTAAATAAGCAACACACATAAATAGACTAAACATAACAACAGCCACTTACTAATCGACCGACCCATATCCAATAATTACTCAAATAACAAGACATAAAGAGGGATTCAAGACATAATACAACCCATCA
>NC_041384.1:688711-713620 GCF_002162155.2 Triticum dicoccoides | reverse complement strand
GGCACGGTGGATGATGGTGATGATGGTAAGGTGGTGGTGGCCCATGGCCGCGCCCCTCCAGCTGCGGCCCCTCCGGTCTCCCTCTTGGTTGCCCCAATGGTGTCTTGATGTGGACAACGGCTAGACATGGAGAGGAGATGATGAAACGTGTGTTTGAAAATCATTTAACATGTATTTATAAAATATTGGACATGTTTTTATAAAAAATGACAACATGTATTTAAAAAAAATCTAAAAATAAGAAAAATATATAAAAATAACAAAGGCAAAATTGAAAAATGGAGAAAACCCAAAATAAAATAGATGACCCAGTCAATGAAGAAAATGGACAATAAAAGCTGATCAGACGCTTCCTAAAACTGCTAGCGACAGGAAATTCTTCCCCTCATGCCGCTAGAAAGTCGAGAGAGGTGAGTAAGCGAGATATTGTATTTGTGGCATGGACCAACTATATGTGTTCTAACCATGTATTAAAATTGTTAATCTTGTATCTAAAAAATGTTAATCAAGCATTTGAAAAATATAGAAAATGTGTATGGAACAAATGTTGTCCATTTATTAGAAAAGAAATTATTGAAAAATTGTAACCATGCATTATAAAAATGTATTATATATATATACAAAAAAGGACAATGTGTGTGAAAAATAGACATAAAAAATTTAAGTTTTCAAAATAATATTTATTTGAAAAATATTTAAAGCCCACATAAATAATATTTCTAATGTATATGCTTTTTATTTTGTACTGTAATTACCATGTGTTTGACATGAAAGAAAACTGATGAATATAATGAAAAAACAAAGAAACACTAAGAAAAGACGAATAAAAACAAAGAAAGAAACAAAGATAACCAACGTATAATAAAGAAAGGAAAAAAGGAAGTAAAACAGGAAGAAAACCAGTGAAAAAGAAAAGAAAAGAATATTTATGACAAAGGACAACAAAAACCAAAGAAAACGGTTAGAAAATGAACCGAAGAAAAAACGCAAAAGAAAACAAAGAGGAAACCAAAAAAAGGAAAAGATAGTAAAATCGGACCTATGCAACCATTGTACTGGAAAGAAAAAACAATCCATAGAACGAGCAATCAACCGAGCGAAACAAACAGAGGAGAAAATGTGTTAATGGACCGGCCCATACATGCGGACTCTTCAGGGCAGACGAGAGATATACTCGCTGCAGGCGAGATATAGCTCTGGCGGTTCTACTAGCACTTGATGGATCTATATGCATGTGCTATGGCATTTTTGTACTGATCTCAATAATATTCAATGCAAAAACACAAGGTTTTTGTAATGAAAAAAGAACAACAATATTTCCCTTGATAATAAAGTAATGCCATGGTAAAAAATGCATAATATTTGCCATGACCCATTTAATCTAAATTGCCATGGTTCGTAAAAATAAATTTGTGATGGTATAGGAAAAAATTGCTTTGTAGTACGGCAGAATCTACACGTGCTATGACATTTTTGTAATCAAGCCAATACTCGTGGGAATACAACATGAATTTTCTGATGAAACAAACAAAATTTGCCGTGTTCAAAAAAATAAATCAGAATTGCCATGGTTTCAAAAATGCGAAAAAATGCCATGATCCATTAAAATCCATATTTGCCACTCTGTGTTATCTAAATTTCTAATGTTGTGTGTACTAAATAAGCCATGGTCTATAGAATAAATGCATGGTAGATTATGAAATGGTGGCAAATTTTAGGGATTAGCTCATACTTGGCAAAAAAAAGTGCCATAGCAAATAGCTTAAAAGATTTGCCATGGTAAATAAATGTGTTTATGGCATGACAAAAAAATTAGTGGTGACAAGGCAAAAGCTATATTAGAGGCATGGCAAAAGTTATACAAACTTTTTTGGCATGGCAAAACAATGCTAAACAATACATACTTTTGATTCATGGAAAAATCTTAGAAAATTTTGATTCATTACTCGTAGCAAAGCTAGAGCTGGTATATACTAGCATTGTACAAAATTTTGCACTAAATACTACTTGCAGGGGCACAAATGGCCATGTTAATGTAGGGAGTCTACAATAAATTTTAATATTTTGCGATGTTCTACAAAAATGTCATGTTCTACTCAATTCGCCGTCTCTCGAGATTTTAAACAAACTTGCCATTTTCCCTTGGAAGTTAGTAGAAGAGCAACTAGAGATTTATCCATCCATCATCACAAAAGGTTGTGTAATTTTGGGACGCCATGATTCAAACAAATATCAAAATTGACATGGTGAAAACCGGCAAAAATGGTTTAAACATTGACCTAGGCCAAGTGGTGCATCATGGAGAACAAGATAACATCATATAATTACCTCAAAACCATATCTGTCCATTTTCTAGTTTTAGCTCAAAAAATCATTAAATGCATGAAAAATAGCAAATGCAGTCAGAAAAGGGTTGAAAATTGATTATGTGGCTTTGAATGATGCATATTGAAAGCACAAAAAGTCTGGAGTTAAAATAAGTTAAAAAACATAAAATATCTTTTTCTAATAGATGAGCTTTCGTTCGAAACCTTGATACTTCAAAAGAGATTGTCCAGTTTGTACAAGAAGTGCATCCAGTTTTTCCCGTAACCCTCACAACTTTTTAGCACGTGCTATGTGGGTGAAATTATGATACCATGCCAAGTTTCAACCTTTTCAGAATTCATTTGTAGTGATTTTCAATTTAGGGTCATTTAGCTCAAATAATGACCTAATAGCAAAATGAATGAACAAAAAGGCTTTTATAAAACTCTAATACCAAAACGAATGAACTAAAAAGCTTTTATAAAACTGTAATAGCAAAAAGAATGAACAAAAAAGAAACAATTAAAATATAATATTCAAAAAAGAATCAACTAAAAAGGATCAAAATGATATTAACTAAAATTATCAAAGTATTTTTTTTGTTATAAACTTTAATAGTAAAAGAATTTTGATAAAGTATTTTTGTTACAAACTTTAATAGCAAACTAAAAAGTTTTTATAAACTCTAATAGCAAAAGGAATGAACTAAAAAGAATCAATAAAAATAAAACTTATGCAATTAAAATTATATAAAATTTATAAAACTAAAATTATATACAATTTATTCAACTAAAATTATATAACTAAAAATAACATATGCAAAAAATAACATTAAAATTTTAAAAACATAACATCTGCAAAAAATGAAAAAAAAGGCCCACCTACTAGCCACCACGGCCTGCATACGACTAGAAACCCTACACATGGGCCAGGATGCAGGCCCGCAGTGTAAGCAGGCCCAACAGGGCGTGAGATTACTGCCTACATTAGAGAGGAGCTCGAGAGGGCAGCGGCAACAGCGCTTATAAACCACTCCGAGCTCCTCTCAATTAGCGAGGTGGGAGTAAACTTTCGACACCGTTGTGCCACCCCTTTAGTCTCGGTTGGTGGCTCCAACCGAGACTAAAGGACACCCTCTAGTCCCGGTAAGAGCCACCAACCGGGACTAAAGGGTTGTGCTTCCCGCCCTTTGGGTTGCTGAAATAGCCCATTAGTCCCGGTTGGTGGCTTGAACCGGGACTAGAGGGGGTCCTTTAGGTGGCTATATAACCGCACACTTAGAAAAATTGCAAACCACCACTGCAGTTCTCCTCGACGACGACGAAGCAGAGCAGGACGCCGCCAGGCTACCGGACCTCCCCGTCGCCTCCCCGAGCCCGCTCCTCATCGCCGCCCCCAACGCCGTCCCCGTTACTTGCCCCGATGCCCTCCCCGAGCCCGCTCGCTCCTCGTCGCTGGCCCCGACGCCCCCAGGCATCGCTATGCCCCCTGAGTCGCCCGTCCTCATCACCGACCGGACCTCGTCACCGACCTTTCTCTTCTGCTCCTACTAGCCTTCATGAGCTCCTCGGTGGCAAGTTGTGGCAATTTTTGGGTGGAATGGGTTGTGGGCACTGTCAAATAGATGGAGTAATTTTTGTGGGTGCAAAAGAATTGGGAAAATATAGCTCCTTTGCAAATCAAAGAACAAATTTTATAGATGACATTATTACTTAGTTGTTACTCTTATTTTGTAGATGATATTATCCATGATTATATGGTGTTGGTTTCTTTATGTCATCTTGTAGATTTATATTGCTACGTATAGGTTATGCTTGTTGATGTTGTACATTAATTCTTCTATTGAGTAAATTGTTCTCTATCAATTCTATGTTATGTTATTGCATACTCGTTGTATATCTATGTACTTGCAAGTGTATGATGCATGTACCAGATAGGAAATGCATGGAATCATGTTATTCATGTTAGTGTAGTACTTAGCTTGAAATGATTGATGCCATGACTCAGATGATTACTTTCTTAGTATGATGGTCCTTCTGTTTTTACGTCGCAACTAGTATGATAGTGTTGTGTGCTAATGCCATGCTTGATAGTGTTATACTGGTTGCATAGTGTGTTGTTTCGTGTGATGATCCACCATGCTTTGTCACCCTATATAGTTTATCTAGGTATCTCAATGTTGTGTGCATGAGCTTCTTCATATCTGGTTTATCTAGTGGTTGCATTGTTATATGTCTAGGTGTCTTTCATACAAGTGATATTTGAATTATGAACATATGAAATGTCTGGCGACGATGATAGGTTCCAAGAGTGCGAGTACTGCGCCGAAAACCGTGGTCTGTGCGACAGGTCTCACCTGGAAGGCGATCGACGCTTCAGCATTAAGCTCGACGAGACCTTCGATGTTTATACGGTATGCAACGACGACAAGTATTTTCCGTAATTAAGCATGACTTATGTTTCCTCAACGTGTAATTTCCGCTTTCTACAATTCAACTTGTGCATCCCCTGCCATGCAAGACGTTTTGTCTTGGAGAAGCTGGATTTTGAAGATCGTCAAAATATGCAGAAAAATAGAGAGTTCACCTCAGGACGCATCATGGTTATGCTTTTAACGTAAAGCTATACAATGCGGTGACCTACTCCCATTTTGGATGCTCGAATTGGGCATCACTATGCAAGGCGTATGGTTTTCAGGAGGGTATGTACGTCACCTTCGATCTGGGTGATGATCCTGAAGATGACATAGATGAAGATAATGTCGACGAAGCTAATATCGACATTTGAGTGGATGTTCAGATGCCGCCACTTCTACCTCTATCTGAGTTTCTCAAATATATTCAATAAGTAAATTTTATTGTATTTACAAAAATTATTGACAGCTTATTTCCATTCTTCAAGAAATGTACGAAAAGTAGTAGACAAAACGTACTACACTTATGGGTCTGAGCTAAATTGTGAGGAGATACATCATTTCGTTTCATGGATTAAAGATGTTGAGACTTTTAAGACGAATTATCATATCTCTCCAAGTTATTCTCTATACGTGCCACTGGTGCATGTATTAAACTACGGTAACATCGATCGAGATATCATGGTAAGATTTTTCCTATTATGTCATCAGTGCATTTTTTTCCATAGATTCTTTTAAGCTAAACTACATTTTGCTAAGTATGTTATTATGATGTTCTTCAACATAAACTCACGACGGATTGTATACCTAGATTTATGGAAATGAATGGTGACATGAGGATTGTTAGCTTACAGCCAAGTTGGCCTACATACCACCGCAGTGGATACACGATTCGTCGAAGCGATGACATCCTCACAATCAAAGATTGGATACGAGTTGTGAAAGATCGCAGAGAACTACTTGGGGACAACATCAAGTGCAGCCCACAAATGGCAGATAGGTTCATCTGTATTCTACATAATGGAGAATGAGGGGTTTACCTGTTTTATGCTATTTTACCTTCGAGTGAGTAGGAGGTCTTAGGTATTTATGTGCTACATTGTGGTAGAATGATGAGCTAGTTCTTATATGACTATGATGATGAGTTGTTATCATGATGATGACTTATGTGCTACCTTTGTGCTAGATTGATGAGTTAGTTCCTATATATATGACTATGATGATGAGTTGTTATTATAATGATGATGATGATGATTAATGGTTCCTTCATTTGCTTAATAGCTAGCGTCGAGTTCTATTTATATGTAGTAGCTAGCGTCGTCCAAGCACGTAGAAAGAGAGGTCATAAAACCCATTAACAGTCGCGCAAGGAGCGCTTCCTGGGCATGTCCACGTAGGATAGGGAACGACGCGCGCTGTACTGTTGCATGTTGCAGGGATTGTGCTACTGAGCTATGAAACCGTTTGCTTCGTGCGATGTACTAGTAGCGTTGTAGTGCGGCCGTTGGTGTACTACTGCGCTCTGAAGAGAGAAACGCCCGTCCTTCCCTTTCCTCGTCTCCACTTTCTGTCCCAAGCGCACGCAACGCCTCTCCTTTACTCCTCTCTCAGCCACCCCAAATCCCACGGAGACCCCCTTCCACGAACGGCTGGGCGGGTGGCCGCGGTATGATGGGCGCCATGTTCCCATGACGGACGAGGGAGAAGCAGGCGAGGGTGGGGGTCAGGTTGCCGCTTCTCTCACGAACAGCGCTGCTGGGATCGTTTCTCTCCCTCAGTGTCGCCGGATCTAAGGACCCGCCGTGAGGACCGCGAGAGAAGCACCATCCTCGACTAGATCCTGCGCCGGGCCACGCAGAGGCGGCGGGGCAGTGGAGGAAGGGATGACCGCTGCGATCCGGCGGCTTCGCCGTCCTCTACGACCAGAAGAGCCGGTCTGGTGTACGTGACGACGCGGAGCATGGTGTTATACGTAACGACGCTCGGCGGCACCCCGGCCTGGCGCATGGACCAGAAGAGCCGGTCAGCGTCGCGCGCGAGGTCCAGCTGCCCGTACGCGTTGAGCACGATGTTGAAGACGGAGTGGTCGGGCTTGAGCGCGCCACGGCGCGCATGTGCGAGAAGAGCGAGACCGCCACGAGGTGCCAGCCGCGGCGCGCGAGCGCGGCGAGGACCGGGGCGTAGGACTCGGCGTCGGGGGCCACGCCGTCGGTGGGGACGTCAAGGAGCAGCAGGCGCTTGGCGTCGCGGAGCAGGTCAGGCTTGCAGTAGGCGGCGATGGCGGCGTTGTAGGCCTTGAGGTCGGACCTGATCCCCGCGGCGCGGAGGCTGGAGAAGAGCGCGAGTGCCTTGGGCGCGTCGCCGGCGCGGAGGGCGAGGTGGATGAGGTTCGAGAAGAGCACGAGGTCCGGCGCCACGGCGTCGGCCTCCATGAGCGGGAGGAAGGCGAGCGCGGCGAGGAGCGTGGAGTAGGAGAAGCCGTCCGCGGCGACGCCCCTGGCGCGCATCTCGAGGAGGAGGCCCGAGGCGAGGCGGAGCGGAGCAGGAGTTGTCCCCAGGTTGAGGATTGATTCATTTCCACTCTCTGCCGGCCTTTTCCTAGGATACTTTCGATAAATCATTGCTTAGCTATTTCTCACATGAATGATATATAGGTTGCTTTTGGTTCATCTACTTTGTACTTATGAGATGTTTCTCTGTTTTAGATTGTGGGGTAGTCCTGTATCTGTAAAATGTACTGCATACATACCAAAGAAAGTATTTGGATTCACCCGCAAAAAAAAAAAGAGAAAGTATTTGGATTTGCGAATCGTGTAATAAAAACTGGGATGTGGGCTCTCCAGAACAGGTTGATGTTCAAATCCAGAAAATTAGCGATGTAGCCATGAAAATCAGGGAAGCTTCTCCTTTTTTGATTTACCACATGAAATGAGGAATGAAATGAGTGCTATTATCACTTTGTTCTTATTTTGTTATTCTTTCTACAATGATCAGGCATGAGTGTTCTTTCAAAGTGAGCTTCATTTCTCTATATTCAGGTCTCCAGCTGGTATTATTTTTTAAGGACAATGCTAACTTCCACACGTACTGAAGTTAAGCAACAAATCCGTATAATTTCTCTATTTCCTAGCTTGTAAGCATGCATTAGCTTTATCTTATTTTCTTTTTTTTCTGTGTGTGTCCACGGTCCATTAGCAGTTAACTAGCAGCTACTAATCATATACATGCAGAAAATATGAACTTGATGATGTCATCAAAGATTCTTCCTAATGCGAAAATTTAAAATATTTTGTAGCTCAAACCGTTGGTTCGATTGAAAAACCGTTTTCACATATAAGATCCGAAACTTGATCCCATGTTGGTATGTTTTGATGACTTTTTTTGGGTCAAAAGTTATCAGACCTATGCTAAATAAGTTATCACCTATGTGGTACGCCAGTTACCATCCTGTTTACATGGGAATTACAAGGCCATAAAAATGGCTCCTCCAACATTCCCTCTACATGCAAATGCAGTAGAGCACAGGAAATCTGATCTCATTCTAAATTCTCGCTACTTCGAAAATGTAAAATATTTTATAGCTCAAATTGTCGTTTTTTATTGAAAAATCGTTCTCACATAAAAAAATCCATCGCGATGAGTACTTTGAAACTAGATCTCATGTTGACATGTTTTGATCTCTTTTTTGGTCAAAAGTTACCGTAAAGTTGTCAGTTATGTTATATGTATATTAACATATTATTTATGTAGAAGTGACCAGAGATGTGTTTTCAACGACTTCTTTCCCCTGGGTCAAATTTACCGTGGTATTTATGTAGGAGATATGCCCTAGAGGCAGTAATATCAGTTATTTTGTATCTCCTGGTTTATAATGAAGGTTTATGTTCCATGCTATAACTGCAATGATTCTCGAGTCTGCAAATAAAACGAGGCTTGGAGGGAAACTCATGTGCACGTGTGGGATAATAAACGGTAAAATGTATTCCTAGTCAAGCCTCTATGACTGGCTCAAGTATTGCATGATGATCCTGTTTTCCTGATCATGGGCATGACTATGCCGGCAATTTTGAGGGCACAATTATTAGTAGAACACTTGTGTTGTATCGACCCAATTTGATGTTATGCTATGAGATACATTCGTCACAAGTTAATGGTTAATAACACAGAGAAGTCAATGTTTGCATAATTCCTTAGACCATGAGAGTATCGAGTTCCTTCATACTTGCTTCGTGAACTTTGGGGTATGTTAAACGTCATCCGTAACTGGGTGGCTATTACGGCGGCTTATGGGTTCACGGAAAAGTATGGCAAGTAACGAGATAGCTCAAGATTGGGATTTGCTCCTCCGACGATGGAGAGATATACTCGGGCCCTCTCGGTGTAACGGTATCCATCATCGTCTGGCCAGACACATTGTGATTTGATCCCTGGGATGCCGGAACACGGAAACGAGAAAAGAGAACAAAACCGGTAACGAGGTAACTTGCATGGTGGACAAATTGTTGATCCACAGGAATGCAATAAATCTCACCTCGGGTGTTTGTGACATATCGCGAAGCAACAGGAATAGCTCAAGGCAACTGGAGGTTCACTCGAATATTCATTCGTGTGGGTATAGGGGTCAATACGGGTGTCCACGGCTTCGATGTTGATCATTGATCGGAAGAGGTTCCAGGTCATGTCTATACTTCACCGAACCTATAGGATCACACGCTTAAGGGTCATCTATCTGTTGAATACTAGACATGGAGTCTGAGAGAAAATCACCGAAAAAGTTTCGGACACCGGAAAAGTTTCGGACAGCAGAATCGTACCGCAGAGAGAGGTCATCGGATGAGTTTCAATGATATCGAAAAGTTGTTTCGGGATATACCATTAAGTCAAATTGGTTTCGGCAAATGCCTGATAATTCTTGGAGGGTGCCAGAATCATTCTGGAAGCTTTTTGGAATTTTCTGAGATAAAAACCGGAAATGTTCCGGAGCTGCCGGAGCCACTTCAGATGCGTTTCGCAGATGAAAATCACTAAAACCAGAATTGTTTCGGAACGCGTTGAAAATTATTATGGTGGGTACTTGAAATGTTCTAAGACCACATAAATATTTTCAGTTCGAACGGACGCTGAAAAATGTCGTCGTGAATAGTGAAAGTGCTTTTTGGGATATTTTATGGTGAGTCACCTTTTGGGATATTTTATGGTGAGTCACCTTTTGGGATATTTCCAAAAGGCTTCTAGAAGGGCTTGGGGGCCAAGCATGCTCCTCATGGGGCCCCCAAGGGGGTTGGCCGGCCACATGTGTGGGGCTCCATGGAGCTCCACTTCCCTCCCCATTATGCCCTTCATGTGTGACATTTGCATGGGCATTTTGGGTTTTTTGTGAGCCATCCCTACCCCTTGGCTTTCCTATAAATAGAGGAGTAGTGGGCAGCCCAAAGCTCATCCCCTTGCTCTCATACATATGCCATGCATTATCTGGCTTCTTCTCTCCCTCCCACGAAAAGAGTTTCGTAGAGCCATAAGGCTGTCTGGGTTCCGGTAGGAACTAGTTCTGGACGGCGAAGCCCTGCCGGATAGCTGGCACCGTATGTGTGCAACCCCGTAGAGAGGTCATAGTTTCGGTCTTTTGCCCGAGGGCTGTTCGAGTGTCCTCCCGAAGGGCTGTCTGAGTCTCCGTTCGAGTTTCGAGGGTCCTCCCGAAGGGCTGTCCGCGACATCGTCCGGGGGACTGTCCGACCGCCTCCCGAAGGGCTGTCCGGCGAGGGAGTACATCCTTGCGGTTGGGAGGTTGTAAATCCTAACTGCGGGGATCTGCGCCAACGATCTCCACCGACTCTTCTTCCGCTGTGCTTCGAGTCGGTATGGAACATATCAAACCTTGTATGCAGTCTCCATAGTGGTCCTGGGCGTGCTCGCTATACCGAAAATTTTCGTTTTCTGTCGCGTTCCCCTACAATTTATACCTAAGTTATCAGCTCCGGATGCATACATTAGCGTACTATTTGCACAGAAGTAACCTGGGTATGTTTCAATAACTTTTTATTCGGGTCTAAAGTTAACGCATTGTTTATACGTAAGTTATTAGGTCTATGATGTGTGAGTTATCATGCTATTGACAAAAAGTTACCGGGGGTATATTTCATCAACAACCCTCCCCCACCCCTCACCACCGTTGCCGAAATTTACCAAGACTGACGCATATAAGTTATCATGTCTGCGATGTGTGAGTTATCATTTTATTCACACAAAAAGTTACCAAGGGTATATTTCACCAACCACCCTCCCCCCACCTGGTTACCAAATTTACCAAGACTGGGGTACATTAGTTATCAGGTCTACGATGTGTGAGTTACCATGCTATTCACATAAAAGTTACCGGGGTATATTTCATCACCCCTTGCTCGCGAAAAGTACCAGGACCGGGGTTCATAAGTTATTTCCAACATAAGTTATTTTGGCCAAAAGTTATCAAGTTAAGTATGTTATTAGCTTATGCGTGTATTGTCATGTTGTTTACACAGAAGTAATCACGATACATATTTTGATAACTTTTTCACAGGATCAAAAGTTACCATGGTATTTGTACTAAGTTATCAGGTCTGCGACATGTATATCACCATGCTATTTACACAAAAGTTACCGGGGAACGTTTTAAAAAAAATCTCCGGCTGAAAGTTACCGCTGTGTTTGTACCTAAGTTATCAGGTTTATTGTGTGTATCTTACCGTGCTATTTATACAGAAGTTACCGGGGTATGTTTGCACTAATTTGTTTCTCCGGATCAAAATTAGCGGTGTCTGTACGTAAGTTATCAGGTCTATGCTGCGTACATTACCATGCTCTTTACACAAAAGTTAGAGGGGTATGTTTCAACATTTTTTTCCTCGGGTCAAGTTACGCGGTACTTGTAACTAAGTTATCAGCTCAGTGGTTTGTATGTTACCATGCTATTTACACAAAAGTTCTTTTGCGGTGTGCATTGAACATTACTTTTTTAGGTAAAACTTACCGCAGTGTTTGCATCTAAGTTATCAGGTATGCGGTGCTTATATTACCATGATATTTACGCAAAAGTTATTGAGGTTATGTTTTTCAACAAAATTTCTCCTTGATGTCTAAGTTATCGCGGTGTTTGTATCTAAGATACCATGTATGCGGTGCTATATTATCATGCTAGTGTACAGAAGTTATTAGGGGTGTGTGGTCAACAACTTTTTTTCTTGGTCAAAAGTTATCGTGGTGTTTGTAGCTAAACTATCAAGTCCGTGGTGTTTGTACTTGTGTTCTCATGTCTGCCATGCATATATTATCATGCTATTGATATATAAATTACCAGGGGTGTGTCGACAACTTTTTTCTTCGGGTCAAATTTATCACGATGTTGGTACATAAGTTATTATGTCTGCGGTGTATATATTTTCATGTTATTTATATAGAAGTTAGTAGCATGTGGTCAGTTGTGCGTACCTAAACATGTTGGTAATTTAACATGATTGATCTGCTAACTATGCTATGTATAGCCTGATAACAATTTCATTGTTTTGATGATAACTTTTGAAGCTCATTGGAGTTCTTGAAGTTAATAATTACAGCGACTGATATTCAGTTTTAGACGCAGCTCGTGCGTAAAAAGGATCTCCACTTAATAATCATAACGATTTATTGTTCTAAAAAAAAAATCATAACGATTTATTAGTACAAAAAAGGGTCTGATTGGGTCATCTATTAGGATGTTGTTAATTTAGAATTCCACTTCTCACGTCATTTTACACTTATTCGATTAGCTTGTGTGCTGTTCAAAAAAGTGTAAGGATTTTCTTCTTTTTTAACACAATTATAAACATTCTTCTTTCAACTAGAAGGCAACGAGGCATAGAGGAGTTGGTAATGCACTACCTACAGGACCAAGAAAACCATTCACAAGAAAAAAAAAGGAAAGGAATGTACGTGTTTAGGAAACCAATCACGAGAAAAAAAGGGAAGGAAAGTACATTCGGAGGAGAAAAACACAGAGAAGGAAAGTACACGTTCGAAGGAAACAAATCACGAGAAAAAAAAGGGAAGGAAAGTACGTTCGAAGGAATCCATGGGAATCGCCAGCGAAACAAACCTCGCTTTAATCGCGCGCCGATGGATGCAAATCGAACGGTGACAACATCGTTCGGATCTGTTACTAATTTCCGTACGTCTGGAAATTAGCTTTTCCGATTTTTGAATATTTCAGTGCCATGAAATGTTGAAATTTGATAATTCACATGTATCAAACGACACAACTCAGTTGCTGTGTTCTTGTTCTTTCTATATACTTGCTCTGCACTCTGACAGACCTAAATCCATAAATACAACAATGTTGGGTTGCTCTGTTTGATCTTCTATAATTTGCACGCCAATTTTTAAAAATTCTTATTGCTTCATTCACTTGCTGATGCTCCTAAAAACCTAAAGAGCCATTGTTCTTCTGCAAAAGCCAACATTCATTTCACTGATGACCACCGCAAATCACTCTGTTTACATTCATTTTTACTGAAGAGTTAAACTATGTCATGCTAGCTTCCTTGCTTGTATATGAAACTTGATAATTCAGCCGTGGATATGCAAAGGCCACTGCCTTTGCAGCGAATAGTTGTTAGCTCCTTTCACTTAACATTTATGTGTATAACCTTGCTATCTATGTTTGCTCATAGAGATGACAGGTGACACGGTTATTTCGAGAACATAGACCATGTATGTTTACTGTCGTTGTATCTCGGTCAAGCATATTGTTGTATTTAGGTGCTGAAATAATTGTGTTGTCCTGATAAATCTCGATCACCAGTTTATAATTATGAACCAAATCTGCTGCTTTTTTTCACTGTTTGGTCGTATGGATACACCCTCTGTTACATTTAAGTTGCTGATATAGTACTCGCTCTTATATGACGTCAATTGTGTTTGTGGTCCTACCGAGGTTCGAGGCCAAGGCCTGTTCTTCAGGGAAGAAGGTTTTTTTGTTCGTTTTGTGGTGTAGAGATAGAATCATATACATGAGGAAAATAAGCAGAAGGACATCACAAGGGCATTTTTACTTATACTGAATCTTCTTCCCCGTTGAGAGCATCCTAACTTCAAACTAAACAGAAGCGAAAATGTCTCATGGCCGAACAACAGGTCATAGTACAAGTAGGAAGGTGAAAGAGGCGCACCCCATCTGGCACCGCCTCAACTTCCTCTCAGGAGGCGCACCTTGGGTGCGCCAAAACCACTAGTTCTCTCTATATGTAGTAGCTGCATCGACCAAGCACGGAGAAAGAGAGGTCACCTCTCTCTATATGTAGTAGCTAGCTAACACAATATGAAACCCCTAAACCCTCCAAAACCCCTAAACTCCTCCTATAGTAAAAAAACCCTAGTGCCTAGCAGCTGCTGACGCGTGGCTGCCTTTTAGTCCCGGTCGGTGATACCAACCAGGACTAAAAGTCCTCCTTCCTGGGCGCCCCGAAGCGGCTACGTGCAGCTCCTTTAGTCCTGGTTCATTAGTCCCGATCGTTTTGTCCCGGTTGCAAAATCGGGATTAAAGGCCCTCTAGAACCGGGACTGATGCCCTGTTTTTTACTAGTGGAAGAAGATGTCACAGGAATTATATTTTCTTTGACACATGGAGTCATTTGTTTAACCAAAACTTTTATAATTCGGTTCCACCAAATAAATATATTGTACGTGAGATGGAGTCTTTTTTTTCCATCAAAACTGTTATAATTCTGTCCCACCAAATCAATGGGTTTTTTTCTATTTTGTCCTAGGACCCTGATAAGTGCCACTAGGGTGGCACGAACACATGGCAACTTCGAACTTGTTTTTGGTAAGTTTAGTGATGATAGGATGACAGGTTTAGTTGTCAATCATGGTAACTTTTTCTTTGGATGGCAAGTTTCAGTTTGTTTTTTGGGTTTGTTTTTTCTTTTCGGTAACTTTAGTTGTGAAAACCATCAGAGCCGGAGTGCTTCGTGCCACACGTGTGACACATAGCATTTGAGTTTCTCCTATTGAGGTGGTAATTTACAGGGAGCCTCTAATTATGATAGTAATATATTTGACCGGGAATTACGTATGCAGATGTAATTAGAGAGAAAATATTTTTCCGATTCTACATATGTGAGACAAAAACTATAAATACACGCTATTATCATATATTTTCCCTCAATAGATCTAGTGCAACTCCCATATGGATATACGCCTTGATGGAATAGAAGATTCGATAGCCGGGAGTTCGTTGCTGCCATAGTTCTTACCCATGTGTGGACAATCCGCTTTGCCATCCCTCGTTACCAGGATTTTGCCATTCTAAATCATTATACTATAACTAGCCATCAATTGTTGCACCTAAAAACTTGATCCATCATTATCACGTGTCTCTTTCGTCCTCCACAAGAAAAGCTCTTCTCCTTCTGTCGGCGCCACCGCCGTTCCGTCCCATCACAACGACAGATCTCGGCAGTATGGTGCAGTGGATTCTCAGTGGTGGATGCAGCTCGATGGGCGAGCGCAGGTCGGTGGTATTGTTTGGCGCTGAGGCGGTGTTGACGACTGGCTGGCCTGGCAAGGATAATGGGGATCTCTTTTCTGGAGATGGGTCAGTGGTCCGACGGTGCTGCCGACTTCTGAAGCATGTGCGTGTGGTCATAGCCATTATGCTCCATTGGGTTTGCGCTCATGCTATGTCATGCCGTCGGATCGGTGGTGACCCTAGTTCTAGATTGTGATGCATGATGGCATTGTTCATTGTCGAGTCTGCAGGTGTGAATGGTGGCTTTGTCGAATAATATAATAATGGTTACCCACTTTGCCATTCGTCGTTACCCATATTCTTGTCAGACCTTTGCTGAATAATATAATAAAATATGGTTGTGTACATCTATTGATGCATATGCCGGCGGTTTCAGCCTCATTTTTTATTTTTTTATTTTCAAGGTTAGTTAGAAATTCCGAGCTGCAAAAGATTGTAGTTAACACGTACTGCTACCTCAGACTTTTTGGGTGAAATAATTTTACCTGATAGGAAATGTTTTCTAGCTAAAATGCATTCACTTAATAGAAAAAAAAATAACACTGCACCAACCAATCCTTTTACCTGATATATAAACCACTCCATCTGCCCAGACGAATAGCGCGATTTTTGTCCCTCTTCATTTGACATACTAGCTAGTCGTGCTGGCTCACCACATCAAGCATGCGACAAACATGTTGGAATAGGAGGCGTCAAGAGTACTAATACGCAGAATGAAGTAGATGCTTGTAATTGGTATCTATCATCATGTGTACATGGAATGTTATATGTAAGGGGGAAATATCTATCATCCTGTGTACATGGAGTGATACATGGAGTGTTATATGTAAGGGGGAGATAGGGGGTGTGATTTCCCGTCCGGCCAAATGATGGGTGGGCGAGAGCTGCCAAGAATAGATGGTATAGGGAGCCAAAATAATCAAGTCTGGTTTGAGATGCTCGCAGGCTAAGAGTTCATCCATTAAAACAAACATAACAGGTGATAACCACCCAAATGACTCTCCTTTCAAATGTAAATCATTTTTTATCTCTGTATAATAATGTCCAATTTCCATAGAGTTTTATGAAAATGATAGATTTAGCTTCCCTCGCGGGTATATTTGGTCTCTGCGCCATGCGTGTACATAAAAAATGTGAGAGAAATAGAACACTTGAAAAACTGCGAATAGGTGACACGATAATGTCGGCAGAGCTAGGAGCGAAAAATAGTAAGGAGTACCAGCTCCCGCCTCAATCGAGATCCGTGACACCATCGCAGCCACGCGCGATGTGTCGTGCCATCTCTACCACCACCGCAGTCCTCGGCCAGGAGCGCCTCACACCATGCGAGAGATCCCCGCCACTGTCGCCTCTGCGCTGTCACCGACAAGAAAGAGGAAAAGTGGGTGCCCAAGATGAAAATGAAGTTTCGAGTGGTGTGGTGTTGACAGGATCTAGTCTTGTACGTGAGGATGTTCGCACAAGGAACACCCAGCGAACGTTTGGTCTCAGCTGACGTTTCCACCTGGCTAGCTTTTAGATTCGTGCTTCTGATCTGACGGTTGTTGGCGCGTTTACTGGGAAATCCCTCACAAGAAAGATTCGTCACGTAACATTCCCCTTTGTTTTAGTTACCAATCATCTTTCCCATTGCACATGATAGTTGGACAAATTGAATTTACATTTCCACGTACGTCTTAGGCAACCAATCTAGATTTTTTTTATCTACCAACCAATGGATGGACGTGACAAACATGTGCGTGAATTTGTAACTTCTCATCATTGCTGTTGATTTGAAATATAATTGTTGAAAATAACTAAGATCATGTGTACTAATATAATGGCTCTATTTTTTACCCGTATTTTACTTCTAGTATATTATAGAATTATAGATAGATAGTTTCGAATACCTAAAAGTAGGATTATTCTTAATTTAAGTTACTAGCTCTTCTATCACAAGTTGTTGTATTTCATCTCAGATAATCACATTAACTGTGAAATAGTATGGCTCCTCGTCATGGCCATCAGCATCTGCAGACACATGTTCATCAAGCCACCTAGCAATTCGAGTCCTCCTCCGAGTACTTACAAGATACACTCGGCAGTAAGGATTTATGATGAGTAGGACATGCCACGTTGAGACATATGTCATTAAACATTCTAATGACATGGGACATGCTCCCTCGGCTCCTCCTGCTCTCTCCGCGATGTGGCGCCCCACGGCAGGACGGTGCAAAGTCCTGGTTCCCCGCGCTGCTGCACGGCCCTGCTGCGATGAGTCTCCCCTTCCGGCTTGGATCTGGCGCTGAAGGTCCTCATTGCTTGTTGGTGTAGGGTGGAGCCAACAACTTTCAGGGGAGTTTGTGCTTTCTTGAAGGAGTTGTTGTGGTGATGTGCTTCGGGCCCCCACTACTTCTCACTACTTTCTTGGAGGACATAGTGATGGCGAAGGCGATGCAGACGTAGAGGAAGCGGACGATCGGAGGCGAGCAGTCGTGTAGTCACTCCCCAAAAACCTAATGACCCCTCTCCCATACAGGATCTGAGGTGGCGGGGTTTCGGAGGCCTGCTCGTGTACGTGGTGAACGGGATAGAGAAGCCGGCGGCAATAGCAGCAATGGAACGACGTGGGCGTGGAGGCTGATATGATCTGATTCGCGTGGCGGCTAGGATTGGCAGACGTCGCACATATATATGCGCGGCCGCGTGGAGAGACGTGTGCTTGACCCATGTCTGAATCAGTAACAGCCCACGGTCTGATCCACCTGTCAAAGACTCTCCGTACATGATCGGCAAAAATAAACGCACTGATGTGAGCTTGGCTCGGCTTATTCCGCAACTCGTGACTCGGCGGGCGTCGGAGAAGGAGCACGCGGGAACCACTTCTCTTCTTAAGCTTCAATAGCACGTGGAAGAGAATCTCTTATAAGGAGGCCCAACTCCTCTTCAACTAGCAAGGGGTACCAAACTTCCCACTACACCTAGTGCCATACAACCCATGTGGGCCCTTAGAGATTTTCTGAAATTGTTAGATGGGCCCATGGCCCACCCTAATATGTCAACATTGAGGTGGTGAGGTTGTGTGGGAGGTGTGTCGTAGTGGTGGCAGGTGTTTGACATCAAGGGTTCTATGTCAATGATGGTGGGGTAAGTGATGGCGGAGCCGCACCATGGTTGTGGTAGTCGGCTCTTTTCTGGTGTGTCCGTTGGTTCGTTTGGGGTTGTTCGGAGCTACAGTCCCGACGTATCGATGAAAATGATGATAGTGATAGAAAAAGCCATGCCCTGGTCCTGGTGCGGATCGGCATCGAGTGCGCCCAAGTCGGGTCCGTGTAGCGCACGAGCGCGTGTGTGCGTGCGTTGGTATGTTAGTTGGAGACAAGTGCGAAGGGGTGACAGTGTCAGGGCACTGGACCGGGCTGCGTTGTGCGCATACGAGCGCGACGGGCGCGCGAGCCGTGGAGCGCGAGGCGTGGAGACCATTTAAGTGGGGTGCGTCAGCACGCACGCGTATAATCCCCCCTCACTCCTGTGTGTTGCAGCTGGATGATCGAGTTCGAGCTCGAGTGAAAATACAGAAAAGCCGTCGGCGTGGCGAGGTGTTTGTGCGCCACCAAAACTTATGTGTTTATCCTCTCGCCACACTATCTTGTCTCCAGTGATCGCCTGTGTGCGGCGGTTCCATTTTTGCTCCAACAGATAGGCGGCAGGTGGTTTTTTCCGTGATCTACTGTGGCGCCATCCTTTCATGGTTCTCTTTCTTTTCTCTCTGTCGGAAACGGAGTTGCGTTGTACTCGTCATAGCACTAGTAGAAAACGGGCCTTTTGTCCCGGTTCGTAAGGGCTTTTTGTCCCGGTTCCTGAAACGGGACTAAAGGGTCGTTACTAATGCCCTGACCCTTTAGTCCTGGTTCTAACCAGAACCGGGACAGATGGGCCTCCATGTGGCTTGCGCGCTGAGCCCAGGCAGGAGGGCCTTTGGTCCCGGTTCGTGGCACCAACCGGGACCAATAGGCCTCCACGCGTCAGCATTTCTGTGGCTGGAGTTTTTGTTTTTTTTAAAAGGAGGGGGGGGGTTGGATGTTTTGGGAGGTTAATTTAGGTATTTCATACATTGTGTTAGATAGCTAATTAATAGCGAGAAGTGTCCTCTCTTATGTCCGTGCTTGGTCGACGCTACGTACTATACATACGTATAGAGAGGACTAGACACGCTAGCTTGTTAGTAAGCAAACGAAGGAAACAGAAGATCGTCATGAACATATATGCATACAGAGAGAAGTAATATCGACCACCTCTCCTTCTCCGAGAGATTGGTCGAACAACAAGTGCTCGTATATCTATCGTCCGACACTACCGGCTACATATATATACAATAATTATCTCTTACAAATATAATCTCCTAAATTATGGACGCATGGTCCACATAGTATTCTCCGTCTTCAGCGATCACGTGGTCAAGAAAGAATGCCGCCAATTCCTCTTTGCTCGCATGCGATCTGGTGCTAGGAGTTCATTCCGCATCCGAAACATCTAATTTGAAGAAGGGGGTCAATACATATATATATATATGAATGAATGAAACTCAACACAAATGATGGTAATAAAATAAAATTGTGAATATTGTTATTTACGCACTTCATATTGTTCGTTAGAGTACCCACCCCGCTCACAGATCGTGTGGCGGATGGACTCGCAGACGTAGTATCCACAGAAATCATTCCCTTATTCCTGCCACAACCACTTGACAAGAAATAGAGGTCAATCAAACTGATAAGCAAGAATGCCAAATGGTATTGATGAAACTAGCGCTTGAATCAGTAGGAGATGCGCGGAACATGCTACTATAGTACTTACTTTCGGGTGTCTAAATTGCAACTCCTTCGGCAGTCCCGAAGCTTTTCTGGTGAATTTTCTCCAAACCCTGCCGGACAAAGAAAACAATTACTTGATATCAGGAAATGAACAAAGTTGCTGATATGGTGGATAATGATCGATTTAACTTACTTCTTGAGGATTTCAGTCATGTCCGCATACTCCTGGGGATCTTTTCGTCTAGAGTCCAAGACAGTTACTACTCCCTTCCCAAGCATAATCTCTAGGAGAATATAGTGGAAACTGCGCACGCATGCATAACTCATCAATTACATTACTATAACCTGGACTAATATATAAGGGAAACCGAATATGCACAAGACAGTAACACTCACTTGAAGTTGTAAGGAAAGAGTATTATATCTTTGTGTTCATTTCTTTTGAATGATCGTAGCAAGTTGGCCTCTGTATGTTCGGGACGACGTTCAACCTCAGTTGCATCTATGAGATATGTGTTAACGAACCTAATATCACCGATTTTTCTTTTCTTCAATTCGGCGATCTTCAATCTGCATAATATAGTGAGGATAATTATAAATACATGCAATGAAAGAGCTGAGCTATATAGAGAGACTTAATGGCAGAAGTAGTAGTACTTACAGACAGTAGCAGGTGACCGTTGCTTTATCGAGGGCCAATTGATTGAAAAACTGATAGAACTCCTCAAATGGAATAGCCAAAAGTTTAATTCCAACAAGGTCATGCTCCGGTTTAACTCTCGCATACAAAGTACTCCCCCCCCCCAGACTCTCTGCAGATTTTCAAGTACCAATCATGCAATCTTCGCATCATCGTTGATAGAGATTTTTCATCTTTGACGAGAGGCTTCCCGTACTCGTATCTGTGTATCTGCACGTCCATGGGATCATAATGTACATCGTCGGGCAGGTAATCGTCAAGATTGCTATAACCGGGCACCATCCTCGGATCGACGATGTCGCTAGGCACCTTGAGCGGGGGGCACGATTGCTTCGCTTGTTCGCCGAGCTGGGCAATTTGTTTCCCAGCTGCTCGTCGTTCTTTCATCCTTTTATCACTGACTGTACTTCCTGACCGCTCCGCTTCGGCCCATGTCTTTGCAATAATGCGCTCATAGTTGCCTTTTGGCGGAGACTTGGGTGGTTTTGCCAGGGCAGCCAGAGTGCGCTTCACTTTCACCGGATCTACCTTCTCCTCCGGTGGTGGATGTCTCTTTGCTTTCAACCCTTGAAACCAGTCATCCGCTTCGGTTCGCGCGATCTTCTCTGGAGTCTTCAGAGAAGGACCGAATCTGTATGTCCTCCGGCCTCTGGCTGTACTGCTAGATGCCGGCCGAACAGACGGAGCAGCAGTCTTCTTTACTTGCTTACGAGGCGGAGGAGAAGGACTACGACGCGCCGGAGCAGCTGCCGGAGCGGCGGCGGGTCTCTTCCGCCCTTGCTGACGAGGCGGAGAAGGAGGAGGCTGGCTGCTCGGGTGCGCCGGCGCAGGCGGAGAAGGAGGCGGAGTGCCGCCATGCGCCGGAGAAGGAGCCGGCCGAGGGCCCTGATCATCACTCGCCGGAGGAGGAGGCGGTGGAGGAGGCGGAGTGCCCTGACTCACCGGAGGAGGAGGAGGCGGAGGCGTCCAGTTCGGAAGGTTGATGAGCTCCTTCCGTCATAGGCATGGAGTCTTCAGAGAAGAACCCAGCCGAGTCTCCCCTTCTCCGGTAGGGTGGTCAAGCGGGAGGTCCTCAAATCGCTCCGTTATTTCATCCACCATCACCTTAGCATATCCTTCTGGAATCGGCCGGCAGTGAAAAGTTGCGCCGGGTTCATTAGGAAAAACAGAGCCAACAGCCGCCTTGACCTTCATATTAATCCATTGCGTCATAAGATGGCAATTTTGAGCCTCCGTGATAGCATCCACGGGATAGCTGGCAGGAGCCGTCAAGACAAGCTCCGGCTGAAGCAGCTCGGTGGAAGCCACGCTGCTTCTCCGCTGAGATGGCGGGGTAGCTTCAGGGGAAGTTTCGGCAAGTCGTTTGCTGCGATTTGCTTCTCGTTCCTCTATCGCTTGTACCCTTGGGTGCAACGCCTGCAGTTCGGTCTGCTGCACTTTTTTCCTCCTCTCCTGGCTTTTGTAACCGCCTGCGTCCGGAAAACCAGCCTTCCACGGAATGGAGCCTGGCGTGCCTCGTGTCCGTCCAGGGTGCTCAGGATTTCCGAGGGCCTTTGTGAGCTCATCGTTCTCTCTGTCTGGAAGGAACTTCCCTTTCTGCGCTGCAGCGATATAGTACCGAAGCTTCTTCAAGGGTATGTCAAGTTGCTCGTCCGTCCAAATGCACCTCCATGTTACAGGGTCCAAGGTTCCGCCAGCCCCGAAGAACCATGTCCGGCAACGGTCTGGCTAGTTCATTGTCTCTGGTTCGATCCCTTTTTCAACCAGATCATTCTCAGCCTTGGCCCACTTAGGCCAGGCTACGAGGTAGGCACCTGACCCCGTGCGATGGTGATGCTTCTTCTTCACAGCATTTTTCTTGTTTGTCGCTGACATCTTCTTGCTCTTTTCCGATGTCTTGTTGGCCACAAATGCGGGCCAGTGATCTCTGATCTTCTCATTTCTGCCCTTGAATTCTGGTGTCTCTTTTTTTTGACAAACCTATTCAGCTCTTTCTTCCACCTCCTGAATAGGTCTGCCATCCTCTTAAGATCAAAAGACTTGATTAATTGCTCTTTAGCTGGCTTCTCCGGATCATCCTCTGGCGGTAGGGTGAAATTTGACTTCAGCTTAGTCCAAAGATCATTTTTCTGCATATCATTGACGTAAGACACCTCAGGGCCTTCTGTAGCCGGCTTTAACCATTGCTGGATGCTGATCGGGATCTTGTCCCTAACCAGAACCCCGCACTGAGCAACAAATGCGTTGTTTCTTTGGATGGGTTCAATCGGTTGGCCGTTGGGCGCGATTGATATGATCTCAAACCTTTCATCCGAGCTCAACTTTTTCTTTGGGCCTCGTCTCTTTACCTCAGTTGTGCTCGATCCAGAGGGCTAGAAAAAAGAACAAAGACTTAATTAATATGTGTACATACCAAAACAATGAATGCATCAATTAGCTAGTCAGCACAGGCTTAACTAATATATATACCTGGCCGGACTCGGTTCGGTCACCGGAGCCGTCATCACGGTCTCCTTGCAACGGCATTGGGTCACCGGAGCCGTCCTCATGTTCTTCTTCTTGCACCGGCATTAGGTCATCGGAGCCAGCTTCTTCACCCTCTCCTTCTAGACCATCGGTGTCGTTGAGAAACAACGAGACGGCATCACTTCCTTCTGCGATTATGTCCCTCAACAACGCTTCTTTTGCTTCGTCTCGAGCGGTGTCCATAGTTTCTACAAATATTCACAACATGGCAATTATTATTCAAACATGACATATGGATATATTAGTGGCAAACGTAGAACTAGCTAGCTAATCATAGTAAGGAATCATATATATTAATTAGTGGCCTCGATGCTGCTTCTCTAGGGTTTGGGGTGGCCTCGACAATGCTTCAAGGGTTTGGGGTGGCCTCGAGAACGCTTCAAGGAGGGGGTAATATCGACCCCCCACGTGTTGAAGCTATCGGGAGGGGGTATATCGACAACGACGACACTACATCTATGTCCCTCGACGACCCTCGTTCCCGATAAAAAAAAGAGGAAGAAGAAGAAAAAAAAGAGGAGAAGAAAGAATAGAGGAGAAGAACTCCTCTATTCTTTCTTCTCCTCTTTTTTTTCTTCTTCCTCTTCTTTTTTATCCTCTTCTTCCTCTCATGTTTGAGAGGATCGCCGAGGGGTCGGGAGGTTGCCTAGTGTCAAAGGATTCAACAAAACCATGTCTTCATCATTAGGCGAAAGTAACAAGTGTATGATGGTACGAAGCTCTCCAAAGTTATTTTGGAACAGAGTCCCAGATAGGATAATTCTCTTTTTGGTACAAAGTTCAGCAAGAACCTTCCAAATTTCGTTATTTGGAAGGCCTTTGCTGAAATTCGTACAAAAAGGCAAATTATCCTATCCGGGACTCCATTCCAGAATAACTTTGGAGGACTTCGTACCATCATGCCCTGGTTACTTCCGGCTAATGATGAAGCCATGGATTTCTTCAATACTTTGACACTAGGAAACCTCTCTCGACCCCTCGGCGATCCTCGACCCCTCGAACCCTCGACGACCCTGGAACCCTTCCACCCCTAGACAACCTTGGAAGCCTCGACCCTCGATCCCTAGACCCTATAGAACCCTCGAACCCTCGACCCTTGACCCCTTAACGACCCTCGACCCTCTACCCTAGTTCCTGACCCTCGACCCCTCGGCAATCCTCGACACCCTCGTTCCCGATAAAAATTAAGAAGAAGAAGAAGAAGAAGAAGAAGAAAGAGGAGAAGAAGAAAGGAATAGCTAGAGGAGAAGATCGAAGAAAAAAAAGAAGAAGAAAAAGAGGAGAAGAAGAAAGGAATAGTGGAGAGGAAGAGAAAATAGAATATTATTCCTTTCTTCTTCTCCTCTTCTTTTTCTTCTTTTTTTTCTTCTTATTTATTTCTCCTCTTCTTTTCCTCTCCTCTTGTTCTTTCTTTCCTCTTCTTATTTTCTTCTTTCCTATCCTTCTTTCTATAAAATTGTAACTTTTGCATATATAAAACTTTTCTAAAATTGTAACTTTCTATATATGAACAAAAAACTTTCTATGAACAAAAAAACATTTTTAACATATATATATTTAGCAAATTCTAGCCACATACATCACATACACATATACATTATAGCCACATACACATATACATCACATATGA
>NC_041384.1:688063-688643 GCF_002162155.2 Triticum dicoccoides | reverse complement strand
AGTGGTGGCGCCGGCGGGGCAGAGGGGCATGGCGACAGCGGTGGCGTCGGCGGGGCAGGGCAGGGCAGGGCGCGGGAGTGAGGCAAGGCAGGGGCGCGAGGCAGGTGCTCACAGAGGGGTGGCGGAGCACGGCGGGTGGCGTCGGGGCGCGGGGAGAGGCGCCGGCGTCGGGGCAGATGGCGTCGAGGGCGGCGGCGACGGCAAAGTTGAGCAGCCTGACGGCGTCGGAGGCGGCGACGACGGTGAGGTGGACCAGCCTGACGGCGTCGGAGGCGGCGGCGGCAGCGACGATGAGGTGGAGCAGCCTGATGGCTCGGCAACGACGACGAGGTGGAGCAGCCTGACGGCTCGGTGGCGACGGCGACGAGGCAGAGCAGCGGGCGTCGGGCAGAGAAGAAAGTGATGGATTTTGGAGAAACTGCTAAGTGCTGGCTTATATAGCAAAGGCATTGGTCCCGGTTCGTGGCACAAACCGGGACTAATGCCCCACTTTAGTCCCGGTTGGTGCCACCAACCGGGACCAAAGGCCGCTTTTTAGCAGCCCAAAGGGCAGGAAGCAGCGGCCTTTGGTCCCGGTTGG